>NC_079316.1:74513563-74758563 GCF_029931775.1 Euleptes europaea
AAAAGTCTTCACCCACTGGGTGTCCCTGGGAAGAGAGTTCCAGAGCTTTGGTTTCATGACCGAGAAGGTCCTCTCCCATATTGCCACCTGCCTAATCTCAGAAGGTGGGTGCACTTCAAGCAGGACCTTGGAAGATGACTGTCATGGTTGGGTAAGTTTGTAAGGGAGTAGGCAGTCCTTCTGTTAGGTTGATCCCAAACCACATAGGGCTTTAAAAGTTAAACACCTTGAACTGTGCTCAGAAACAGACTGAGAACCTGTGTAGATGGGCCAACAGATGTCACCAACTGTGTAGGCACAACAAGCAGACCATACATCCACTGCAGGTCGTTTAAAGGATGGATCCAACTGCGGCCACAAAGAGGGGATAAACTAGGAGTGATTTTATTACTGGACTCAAGATCACTTTAATGATTTGACCATGACTCTGAAAGGGATACGTGCCTTCTTTTCTGGTGATTGAAAAGATTTTATTTGTGGATTGCACAAGCACAAAAGTAGCCGCTAGGTGGTTACACAGAAGGTATTTACCAAGGTATGATCAGGCCTCAAAGCTGTAGAGCACAAAGCTGTTCCACATGACATTCAAGTTAAACATCACATGGCAATGTTGAGTTGATCTGAAAAGGGGACTCAGCTCACGTGTAAACAGGAGGTTGACCAAAATAAGGACAACTGGCATTGGCATTGTTTATTTTTATTTACATTATTGATTTACATTATTTACAGTCCTCCTTTCTCACTGGGACTCCAGGAGGATTGCACTGCATGAATCAATACAACCAATAAGATGGGACATTCAATAAACAATGAAATAGCATTTGGGTTGTAGATCCAACCAGAAGTCTAAAAAACAGAACTGAAGCAAAGCAGAAGTATTAATATGACACATGAAATTATGCAAAATTACACAATGGGACTCAACCCACAGCAGGCTATACACAGTAGTACAGACCACAATCCCAAACAATTCATCCAAGTAACTTTCAGAAGCCTTTTGTAACAGTCCGACCCTATTACCTGCATAGAAAAGCCCACTTGAATAATTCAGTTTTGCAGTTTGCAGAAAGCCAGGAGAGTGGGAGCCTTTCAGACCTCCTCAGGCAGGCCATTCCACAAGGTGGGGGCCACAACAGAGAAGGCACATGGATGGGCAGTGGTTGACTTTGCCTATTTGCAGGTTGACACCTATGGAAAACCTTGCTTGAGTGAGCAAAGTTGTCATGGTGGAGCACAGGGAGAAAGACGGTCTCACAGATAAAAGGGTCCAAGGCCATGAAGGGCTTTGTATGTGAAAGCCAAGACTTTAAATTGAGCCCGGTAACTTATAGGCAGCCAGAAGAACAACTGTAGAATGGGAGTGATATGCATGCTCCAACAAGCTCTCGATAATAGCCAGACTGGGGCATTCTGCATGAACTGGAGTTTTAAAATTGATTTTGAGGGGAGATCAATGTACAGTGAATTATAGTAGTCTAGTCTCAGTGTTATCGTGGCATGGATTCATGTGGCCAGATCACCTGTATGAATGGGGACCATTTTTTGAACTTTTTTTTTATTTTTTAAAAATGGGGACCATTTTTTGAACTAGGCTGAGTTGGAATAAAACTTTCTTCTCGGGCAATAATGTTGGGTCCAGTATAACCTCAAGACTCTTAACTGAGTCAGCAGGAGTCAGCTGAACCCTATTGAAAGTGGGAACATAACGTTCTTCAAGACCTCTGCCTTCCCAACCAGCACTGCTTCTGTCATTCCAGGGTTTAGTTTCAGTTTCTTCACTCAGTCATTTGCCACAGCAACCAGGCAAAGGTTTATGGCCTCTACTGAAACACCAGGAAATTTGGATAAGGAAATATATACCTGTGTAGTAGCTGCATATTGATAACAGCCAACCCCAAAACTATGAATGATTTGGCCTAAGGGCTTTACATAAAGATTGAAGAGCATGGGAATAGGATTGTGCCCTGTCAAACCTTACAGGATAGGTCCCACGCTGATGATAACTGGTCACCAGTGCAATTCTTTGGGTCCTTGAGGAATGAATTGAGGTGGTCCAGTGCACAATCCCTGGTGCCTGCTTCTGCCTCCAGGTTCTTCAACAAGATGGCATGGTCCACTGTGTCAAAGGCAACAGATACATCCAGCAAGAGCAACAGGGAGGCCTGACCTTTGTCTACATTTAGACAGAGCTAGTCAGCTAATGCCAGCAGAGTTGTCTTCATCCCATAGCCTGGTCAGAAAGCAGACTAAAAAATGGTCTAGAGAAGATGAGTTATCCAAGAAGACCTGGAGTTTGGTCTGCTTCTACTCTCTCAATCGCTTTGCTTAGGAAGGGCAGATTAGAGACATGGTGATAATTGGCTACATCATTTTTCTATAGGGATGTGTGTGCTTCTTTAATTAGCAAACAGATAACCGCCTCTTTGAATGGTTGAGAGAAGATGTACTGAGTTGGTGATTGGTTTATAATAGAAACTAAGGATTTGTTGGCATGGTCTTTACATGACTTTAGAAGCCAGGATGGGCAAGGATCCAGGGCACAAGAAGTAGCCTTCACTGATCCCAGGAGCTTATCATCATCTAACATGGAAATTGGGTCAAAGTGGTCCATAAATAGGCCATGAATATCAGTTGTAATCCCAGGAGATCTCCAGCCACCACCTGGAGGCTGGGAACCCTAGACACATGACAGATTGAACTCCTGACATATGTAGATAGGCTCTGGGTGAGGGGAGACGGCCTGAAAAGGCAATAAATACCAGGAGTAAAAATCAAATGTGATATCTGCTGATTTTGTTTCCGTTTCTAATACGACTAATATTAACAGGTTGTACAAGCTGAATTAATCAATATAAGACATATACATTATCCTACAGCCTTATACTTTGAGTACATTTAACACTTATTTCCCCATCCTGCTGAGTGTGATGTAGAAGCAGGGGGAGAGAAGAAGTAGCTTGTTGGAGATTAAATGAAGTACATAGGCACACAGAGAAGATAAACAGAGGCTGTGGGGAGCAGCTCTGTCATCAGGGAATAGGGTGGGGTAAGCATGGAGGCTGAAGGAGGGAGGGGGTCACCAACTTCAAAAACAGTGTCCAATACAGACCATCGTAATGAAGAAAGGTCAGCATTTGTTCATTTTTGCAAGGATTCACCTGTCTCAGAATCCTCTCCATTTGGGTGTGTCTTGTCAAGTTGCAGCCAACTTATGGCGACCCCTTTTGGGGATTTTCAAGGCAAGAGACTAACAGAGGTGGTTTGCCATTGCCTTCCTCTGCATAGCAACCCTGGTATTCCTTGGTGGTCCCCCATCCAAATACTAACCAGGGCTGACCCTTCTTAGCTTCTGAGATCTGACGAGATCAGGCTAGCCTGGGCCATCTACTAGTTTATCATAAATTACTGTCAAACTACTGTTGTTTGCACAGTTAGAAGAAGAAGAGTTGGTTTTTATAACCTGTTTTTCTCTACTATTAAGGAATCTCAAACCATCTTACAATCTCCTTCCCTTCCTCTCCTCACAACAGACACCTTGTGAGGTCGGGTTGCCAACCTCCATGTACTAGCTGGAGATCTTTTGCTATTACAACTGATCTCCAGCTGATAGAGATCAGTTCACCTGGAGAAGAATGGCTCCCCAGAAAGGTTTCGTGGAAGAGTGAGGACTTGTACCTGCTTCTCCCAGATTCTACTCTGATACTCTAACCACTACCTTGTGCTAGAATAAGGCATGTTAATCTTTCCTTTTGGAATCGACAGAGCTTAAAAGATCCTTCTCTTCATGCCAGTGGACACCAACAGGAGAAAATAATCCACCCAGTATGTATTTTTGCACCTTCAAGGTACAAAAAAATTGTTGCTTTGAAATGCCTTTGGTGAATTTGTATAAAGCATTTATTGCCCACAGCATTGTGGATATTCTCCTTCGACTTTTTCAGTTCACAGTTCATACTACTTAATCTGGATGGTGGGCAGGAGGCAAATACACATTTCTGCCACATGTGGACAGCTGTGGCCTCAATGAAAGTCTCAACTCTGGACCAGAATACCTAGGGTTGCCAGATCCCTCTTCGCCACCGGCAGGAGATTTTGGGGGTGGAGCCTGAGGAGGGTGGGGTTTGGGGAGGGGAGGGACTTCAGTGCCATAGAGTTCAATTGCCAAAGCTGCTATTTTTCTCCAGGTGATCTGATCTCTATCGGCTGGAGATCAGTTGTATTAGCAGGAGATCTCCTGCTACTACCTGGCAGTTGGCAACCCTAATAATACCCCAAAAACTGAATGGGCAGTGAAACCATTTCAAACAGCAAAGCCGAGACAGCAGCTTATGAGAACAATTCTGTGAACAGGCATGGGGGAAAAATACACACAAGGAATTGGTGGGATTCTTCTTTTATGGAAATATATATTTAATATACATACAGGAACTAACTAGTGTAATGCAACAACTGTGAAAAGGGCTTAATAGTTACTGTAAACACCACCACTGCAAAAATTTATCATCAGGTTCATATTCTCTTCTTGTGTACTGAATTATTGGTATCCAATCCTTCAGGAACCATTACTTTTTAGAAGGTGTTGAACAAGATGTTGAATGTTCTCGAAAATTAAGTCTAGCAAATGGTAACAAATGTAGCACTATATCATAATACTCTGGGTGTCTGGCATATTTTATGTAATCTAAAGAGAGTAGATGGGGTTTTTCATGAACCCGCCAAAATGGCAACTTTAAAAAATGGAACCTTACAAAAATATGGAACCTTACAAAAATATGGCACAGTCCTAGAAGATAATGCTTTCTTTTAGGCCTTCATTCATTCTACTAGATTGACATTCATTGGCATCAGCTGTGTGAATGCTCCTCTGTTTCAGTAGCAGCAGCTCATCTATTTTTGTGCTTGAGCAGGAGTACTTTATTGTGGTTACAAAAATATGGTTTTGAAGGAACACATCTTGACAATGCAGGCTAGCTGAATGTCCCCTTCTTAAGTATGTAGTCACAAAGCAGAGGGCTTTCTCCACAGGGTTTCCAGGTCCCTCTCCACTACCAGCGGGAGGTTTTTGAAGCGGAGCTTGAGGAGGGTGGGGCTTTAGGAAGGGAGGGACTTCAATGCCATAGAGTCCAATTGCCAAAGTGGCCATTTTTTCCAGGCAAACTGATCTATATCGGCTTGAGATCAGTTATAATAGCGGGAGATCTTCAGCTACTACGTGGACGTTGGCAAACCTATTTCTCCATCATGGTACCCTGTTTATAGAACACCCTCGCAGTAGAATCTCACCTGGTGCCTAGATTCACTAGCTTGAGGTGCCAGGTTAATGTAATTTTTTCACCCAGGCTTATAATTGAGGGGGAGGGTTACTGTGATTTTAGATTCATATCTTTCAGTCTTTTATTATTTCTATTTTATATGACTTTGGGTCTCTTCATGAACCTGGAAGCATTGATAGTGGAAGGATATACATTTTCAAAATGAATACATAAGCCGTGGGAACAGAACATATATTGGGCACTTCTGGGGAACTAAATGTAGACATAAATAAATCTGTGTTTTCTATAGAGCATCATTAGAAGTTGAGGGAAGCTAGCCGTACTGGTGAAGGACCTCCAGAAGGCCATGAGGCAGCCCAGAGAAAAGAGGGATAAAATAACAACCAGAAAGAAGAGGGTTTTTTTTTTACATTATGTTTTAGATTCAACTATAATACTGATAAAGTCAGTGGAAGGAAACCTCAAAAACTTCTGCTTTCTGTGAGACGTGCTTCAAAGATTGTTAGGTTGTGAATTTCAGACACGCAGCATCTCTGACACCTTTTTGGACCAAAATAATGGTCACAGCACTCCATTTCACGTCTTGCAGTTAAGTCTATTTTCATAATGGCCTAAGTCTAAACGTGTGATTCCTTGGGGAAGAGAGAGCAGCAACAATGGGTACTGGCACTTCTGTGAAGCAGCGGTCTCGTTCTCTAGGATGTTGGGTTTCATTTTGTAAAATAATCCTGCAGCTGGAATGGTAGCAGTTTGCTCAGTATTCTGAAATAAATACCTATACAGCAATTGCAATTAATTAATCAATTTGGCAAAGAGATTCAGACAATGGCATGCAGTGGTCAATAAATACAGATGAGGGCTGGTCTTTTTAACATCTTTTCTTTAACATACTTTCATCATGTCTTGAAGTCAGCCTGGCTCTGGCACAGTAGAACAAGATGTAGACTTATATGAAAAATCAGTAAACATAATGAAAGGTGGCAATTCTAAAAATTCAGGTTGATCCAAAGCCAAAGATTCTTCTCTTCCATTGCTATGTTTGTGTGTTGTTCCTGGTTCTTTTGTGTCCTGGGCAGAAGGTTTTTTTCAGTGCTATCTGATTGATTGGCAGTTGGTTCAGGAGAGGGAGAATGAAATACTTCACACATCACAGAAGTATATGGCATTCAGTGCCCCCAAGATGTGATTATTATCACTAGAAGAGGAATAACCAGGGTTGGGAGTCAAGAGGGGAATAGGGTAGTGGAGGAGCTGTAAGAGAGGAAAGGAAGATAAGAACTTATCCAGTTTGGCTCTTCTAATAATGTCTTTTTCCTGTATACATGCAGCAAAAAAAACTTTGGATGGGGCTGCAGTTCGGTGGCAGAGCATCCGAAGCAAAAGTTCTCAGGTTCAATCCCTGGCATCGCTAGTTCAAAAGAATTTGCTAGTGGATTGATGGGAAAGACTCCTAGCTAAGGCCTTGAAGAGCTGCTGCTAGCCAGAATAGACAATCCTGACCTTGTAGACCAATGGTCTGACTCAGTATAATGTCATGTGTTCAAAGGACTGGGGGTTCAGGCGTCCTCCAGGTAAAATAGATTCCTACGGTGGTACAAATATCTGTATGTAAATCTTGTTCCTGAGGTGGCAATCTGATGTACATCCTCATATCTATTCTGCTTTGGCACCTAATTTTCTTTGTGAACCACACATAAAATGTATATATTCTCGGCTGTGCAGTGAAATAATGAATTCTTAGCATGTCCATGTGTAAGATGTTTCCCTGAGAATAATGTTTAATTTCCCCCATTTTTTTTAAAAAAAAGAAAGAACTATGGAAGGTTTTGGTGCACCATTTATTTTTATGGTAATTTAAATATGTTAATACTATACCTAAGAGTTTTATATAATATGCATCTTGCATAAAAAGTGAATTTTACTCCTGAGCTTCAGTCTGGAGGAAAAAAAGAAGGGGGGGAACCTTTGTCGGCACTAAAGGCATCTTTGGCCATGTTATTAAAATGCTATAAAATCACATTCTCTCCAGACTTTTAACAACTGTCTTGCACTGCACGACAGCTCAAAAACATATATTTCCTTTTGCAAACAGGTGCTCTAGAATTAATGATCACAGTTTTGTGAGAACATTTAACAAATGCATACTTGTAGTCAAGGCTGTCTCTGCACCGTGTGGTATGACAAATGACTCTATGCTTGATGGTAGTTTCATTAAATTCCTTTTTTTAAAAAAAAAATCTTTCCCATTTTGGTGAGTTCTACCACCCAAACCTCTCACTAATGGGGCTTCTTTGTAGGCTGCTGAAGTCGGCTTCCCCCCACCCCCAAGAATCAAGTAGGGGACCGGAAAGGCAAAAATCCTGCCCCTGCTAGTAAACAAAAACATTGAGATAGAAGCAAGGTACTGCAAGAAAGGATAAAGTTGTTTTTAAATATCTCCCCGCAGTTGGAGCCTCTCTAATAACCAAATGAAATGCTCTGCCTAATCCTTTCTAAATTAGAAGCATATTAAATCTCACAGAGCCCTGAAAAACAAGCCAAGACACTTAGCTATTGCAGGTTTTCCAACAACGACTCTCCCCCCCCCCACTTTTGTAAACATCACATCGGAGTGGCTTCAGCTTAAAAATGCATGACTAAAAGCCTGCTTTTCAAAGCACTCTGCCAGAACAAGGCTGATTCATTTCAACGGGGTTTCTGTCACGGAAAACACATGGAGGATTGGAATAGGATGCCATTACAGAGTTGACAGGGGCAAAAGGGGAACATCCAGCAATAAAGATCAGTTCCCCTGCAGAAAATGGCCAGGTTCTAGGTTAAATTGTCAATTTTTTAAACCTCTTATTGTAACAATGACAATGTTCTCGTTTCCCTAAATAGGGTGTCTGCATAGGGATGCTGTACATGGGGATTCTGAAGGCTCCCCTATACTGGCTTTCTCTCTCCTTGTGCTTTACAGGTAGAGATATAAGCAACAGGCCTGTGTCACAGGAGACTCCTGTCCTGGGAGCTTTGGGGATGGCTGCTTCTGTTTTTAAATGGGGATAGATTGTAGCTGAGTGGATCTATCCCCCCCCCCCACTGGCTTTCTCTCTCCTCATGCTTTTTCAGGTAGGGATAAAAGTAGGGTTGCCAACTCTGGCGGAGCCTCAAGCAGAGTCTGAGGAGGGTGGGGTTTGGAGAGGGGAAGGACTTCAATGCCATAGAGTCCAAAGGCCAAAGTGGCCATTTTCTCCAGGGGAACTGATCTTTATTGGCTGGAGATCAGTTGTAATAGGTCGGCAACCCTATCTCCAAGTGAACTGATCTCTGTTGGCTGGAGATCAGTTGTAATAGCAGGAGATCTCCAGCCACCACCTGGAGATTGGCAACCCTAGATATAAG
Organism: Euleptes europaea; assembly: GCF_029931775.1. Lineage (NCBI taxonomy): Eukaryota > Metazoa > Chordata > Lepidosauria > Squamata > Sphaerodactylidae > Euleptes > Euleptes europaea. The sequence goes on from NC_079316.1 coordinate 74,522,221, forward strand.
CAACAGGCCAGTGCCAGAGGCGAGCCAAAGGGCAAGAGCACAAGGGGTCTCAGCCCATGGGTCTCAGCCTGGGGGCACACAGCCAGGGCCCCACCATTGCAGCCAAGCAACTGGAGAAGCTCCCAGTATATGGAGAGGAAAAACCACAGTAGCTTTGAACCAAGAGAAGCTCCGACATAGGACAACACCTGTTGGACACTGCTAATTAAAAAGACCTTCACAACTGAGCCTTCTTTTGCTACTATGTGAACCATCTTGATTCTTGGGAGGCATTTGGGACCTATGGTTCTTTTAAAGGCAATGTCTCGCCCGAGGCTCTTGGCCTGTGGCTCTTGGCATGGGTGCACAGCCAAGGTGCACAACAACTGGTGGAAGGTTCGCCACTACTGGAAAGAGAGAGTCTCACCAGTTAAATAAGCGGTTACTGATTTAGAACTACACCTGTTGAACACTGACCATGACTGCTCTGTTGTAGCAGTTTCAGTGCAGTCACTAGCATGTCAATTGTTGGTTGTTGGTGTGGTTTATTATTGTTTGGGGGGCAATCCTTCCCTATAGCAAGATGTCTGATGAATGCAATATTTCAGTGCAGTTTGGAGCTGGTGGATATGGGGGTGGGATGTATCAAAGAAGACCAGTATGTGGTAAGTGCTGATGAGGCAAGGGTCCCTGTTTCTTCCACCTGCACACTAACACTATGTAATACCAGATCAGTAAGGCACAAAACTGCACAACTGTATGAGATGGTACAGGAAGAGGAAATTGATCTGGCTTTTGTTACAGAGACGTGACTGGAAGAAAACAATGTGGTATGTCTCTCCCAACTACCACGACCTGGTTATGCAGTCCTCCATCAACCACACATAGCTGGCCGGTGAAGAGGCATGGCCATTATCCTCCGTGAGTACTTCACTTTCCACAGACTTCCAGTGCAAACCATCACTGGCATTGACTGTATGCTCCTCACATTAGGGACTAAGGATAGATTAGGCATTTTGCTTATTTACCGGCTGCCTAATTCTTCAGTGGGCACCTTGTCTGAATTGGCAGAGGTGGTCTCAGATGTAGTGCTGGAGACACCCAGACTCATTGTTCTGGGGGACTTCAACATTCATGCCGAGGATACCTCACCCAGGCTGGCCCAGGATTTTATAGCTTCTTTGTCTGCCTTGGATCCCTCCCAAATTGTGACTGGTCCAACATAAGAAAGAGGCCACATCTTGGATCTAATCTTTGTACTGAATCTTTGAGGGGGGTTTGATTTCAGGGCTGGAGATTCGCCCTGAACCATGGCCTGTCCACTACCTACTCAAAACCAAGGTCAATGTGGCTCCAGCACCCTGCAGAAGAGGAGGCCCAGTTAAAATGGCTTGCCCATGGAGGCTTATGATGTCTACTCTAGGGGATTCTAGGAATCCAAACACATGCTCTGTTGAGGCTGCAGTAGAGGAGTGGAATTGGAAGCTCCTTGAAGCTATTGACAAGGTCGCCACTTGATTACCACCCCCCATTCTTGGGATGAGACCCAGCCACCTGGTTTAATGCTGAGCTGGGTGATCTGAAAAGGGGTGGGAGATGTCTACAATGGTGCTAGCGGAGAACTCGTACTGAATCTGACAGATCATATTATCAAACTCATGGTAAGACCTATAAGGCAGTGGTGAGAGCAGCAAAGAAATGATTCTTCTCAGCTACTATTGCCTCAGCTACTTCATGACCATCCAAATTGTTTAAATAACATTCATTGTATTGGGACCAGACAATTAGGTCCGCCAGAAGAACGGCTGAATACACTGCCTGTTCTACTTATGGACCACTTTGACCCAATTTCCATGTCAGATGTTGACAAGCTCCTGGGATCAGTGAAGGCCATTTCTTGTGCCATGGATCCTTGCCCATCCTGGCTTCTAAAGTAAGACCACGTCAACGAATCCTTAGTTTCTATTATAAACCAACAACTAACTCAGGGCACCTTCCCTTGCCCACTCAAAGAGGCGGTTAACTGTCCACTACAAAAATAAAACCCATCCCTACGGAAAAATAATGTAGCCAATTATCGCCCTGTCTCTAATTTGCCCTTTCTAGGCAAAGTGATTGAGAGACCAACTCCAGTTCTTCTTGGATAACTCATCTTCTCTAGACCCTTTTCAGTCTGGTTTCAGAACAGGCTATGAGATTAAGGTGGCGCTGCTGGCTTTAGTTAACAACCTCAGTTTAAATGTAGAAAAGATCAGGCTGGATTTATCTGCAGCCTTTGACACAGTGGACCGTGCCATCTTGCTGAGGACTTTGGATGCAGAAGTAGGCATCAAGGGTTGTGTATTGGACTGGTTCCAATAATTTCTCATGGAACGGATCCAAATAATTGCATTGGGGACCAGTTATCATCATTGTGGGACCTGTCTTGTGGGGTTTGACAAAGCACAACCCTATTCCCCATGCTCTTCAATCTTTATGTAAAGGCCTTAGGCCAAATCATTAATACTTTGGGGTTGGCTGTCATCAGATGATACACAGTTATATATATATCCTTATCCAAATTTCCTAGTGCTACAGCAGAGGTCTTAATGCCTGGCAGCTGTGGTAAAATGGCTAAGACAAATGAAACTGAAACTAAACCCTGGAAAGGCAGATGTAGTGCTAGTTGGGAAGGCAGAGGTCTTGAAGAACTTTATGTTTCACACTTTCAGTAGGGTTCAGCTCACCCTTGCTGACTCAACATTATTGCTGGCTTTCTGCTAACTATGCAAAACTTGCAGCACATTCCTGAACTTTAAGAGCGATAGCCCTTAGGAGGCCAGGAAGGCGCTGCACCGGAGTTCGGGCCCCCCGCGCCGGCACCCAGGCTACTTATGATGGCGTTATTGGCCCCAGCACCAGCGTGGAGACCTGGATGCCAGTTGTCGGGCACTGTCGCAGCAGCGCCGTCCCGGAATGCTGGGGGGGGGGCTTCCACCAGCATCCCATCAAGGTAAAGGCCTGTGCTGGCATTCCACAGGGTGTCCCGGCATCCCGGGAGGCATTCCCGGGGTGTTCCTGTTCTCATTTGTCCTGGGTATGCCAGTGGCAAGAAGAGTAAGCCCTATTTAAAATTTTAAAAGCCTTTAAAAGGCTTTTTTTAGTTTTGGGCACCAGGGAAACGGGTTAGGAGGCGCCGCAGTGGTGTCTCCTCCCCGCTGTTCCCCCACGCCGAAAGCTCAGGAATGCACTGTTAATTATTCAAGAGGGCTTTTCTATGCAGGCGATAGGGTAGGAATGTCACAAAAGACTTCGCAAAGTTATACGGATAAATATGAGGACTGTGGTCTGGACAACTATGTATAGGTTGCTGTAGGTTGGCTCCTGATGTGTAATTTGGCATAATTTTATGTGTCACATTAACCCTTAAGCTTTGCATCATTTCTGTTTTTTAGACTTCTAGTTGGATCTACAACCCAAATGCTCTTTCATTGTTTACTGAATGTCCCATCTTGTTGATTGCATTGATTCACTGTGTAATCCACCTTGACCCTGACCTGGATGGCCCAGGCTAGCCTGATCTCGTCGGATCTCAGAAGCTAAGCAGGGTCAGCCCTGGTTAGTATTTGGATGGGGGACCACCAAGGAATACCAGGGTTGCTGTGCAGAGGAAGGCACTGGCAAACCACCTCTGTTAGTCTCTTGCCATGAAAACCCCAAAAGGGGTCGCCATAAATTGCCTGCGACTTGAAGGCACTTTACACACACACACAATCCACCTTGAGTGCCGGTGAAAAAGGCGGACTATAAATAACGTTAATAAATGAATAAATTAAATAAACTGATCTCCAGATGTTAGAGATTAGTTCCCCTGGAGAAAATGGCTGGTTTGGATGATAAACTGTATGGCATTATACTGCTGAGGTCCCTCTCCCCCCAAACCCCATCCTCCCCAGGCTCCACCCCAAAAAGCTCCAGGAGTTTCCCAACCCAGAGCTGGCAATCTTACACGTGCCATCTCAGTTGCTTGGCAGTCTTGGCCTGGCACTGTCCTCCAGCGGTGGTGACTATAAAGAAGAAGCATAAGAAGAAGAGTTGGTTTTTATATGCCGATTTTCTCTACCACTTAAGGAAGAATCAAAGTGGCTTACAATCACTTTCCCTTCTCCTCCCCACAACAGACACCCTGTGAGGTAGGTGAGGCTGAAAGAGTGTGACTAGCCCAAGGTCACCCAGCTGGCTTCATGTGTAGGAGCGGGGAAACAAATTCAGTTCATCAGATTAGTGTCTGCCACTCATGTGGAGGAGTGGGGAATCAAACCTGGTTCTCCAGATCAGAGTCCACTGCTCCAAATCACCGCTCTTAACCACTACACCACGCTGGCTCTCCATGTGTACATGGGTGAGGAAGGAGGGGATTACCCTATTAACTGCTGGTTTCACAAAGGCACTCAAATATACACACTGAGCTACCCTTGCTCAGGTTTTTTGGGGGGTGGGAGCTTGATCCCAGGAAAAAGTTGCATGTTGAGTCCTCACTCCCTACCATCTTTCCCTCTTCCTCAGCTTTCCAACAGCACCTCTTCCACACCAGCTGTTTGGGAGGACAGAGCGAATAGAAAGAGAAAATGACAAGCATGGCCCATTATATAGATCGATTCAGCTGCTGACATTGTCCGTTCCCCCACCCCCCAGCTGAAATGGCTAATGCAACAAACATATTTACCTTATTAGGCATAATTTTATCATCAAATAAGGAGATAAGAAGAAAGCAAAGTTAAACGATTAGGTAACAGTCCTTACTGCCAAGAGCCATAATCTGACACAGCCCGAGCCCGGTACAGTAGTCAATTAATGGCTCAGTGCTCATACAATAATGACCTACTAACCTGACGGTGTGTTGCTCTCACATTTTGCTATCCCCGGGGATGCTACTGTCACGGTGTTATCTATTGCCTGCTTCCCTATCAAAGAAAATAAGCAGAGCTGAAATGTATGTACGCATCAAGCTCTGTAGTTCATTGCACACCAACCCTGGCAACTGGAGGAACAATAGATTTATAAGTTTATCCTACATTAAACCAAACATGCCTGACTGCACTGTAAATTACTAAATAATAAACCAGGTGGTATAAGATCCTGACTTGGACAGAATATAAAAATCTATCAACCTGTAAAATACAATAACCATAAATGTGCTATGTAGCTGATGGCTCAGGTAAACTATCCCCCTCCTCCAGCAACCATGGTTTTTCCTCGGGTAAATTGCCACAAAGGTTATTCCCCCCCTAAATATAGGCCCTAGGTGCATTTTTTTCTTATGCAGAAGAAATATAATTGAGCTAACAAAAATAAACAGTGGTAAAATTGTTTGCTTTGTTTAGATTTCTTTGCTTTCTGTGAGGCTGTTTCGTAATAATCTGTACGCATATTGCCAGAGGCATTTGGGTCTGATCTGGAAAGAGAAGACGAACTAATGCCGTACAGCCAGCAACTTCTACATTCAGACTTAATATTTAAATGAGATTGCCAAAGTAAAGTAAGCTCTCGATGAAAGAGTAAAAGAGAAAGAGTGAGACATTGACTGCTTTCAAAAATATTAGATTTTTTTGTCTTTTTTTTTTTTTTTGGAGAAAGTGAAAGTCAAAAAATCTATGCTGGCTCAATAAAACATTTCACACATATTCTACACACCGTTAGCCTTCTCTTAAATTAAAACTGGAATTTTAAAAAGAGCCTCAATCCTGTCCAAAATTAATTCCCTGTGAATCAAGAGAAAGAGAGAGAAAAGGGGGAAATTTATTTCAAGAAAAACCATGTTTAAAAATATTCAATAAATGGCAACTCCCAGTTCAATAAAGCTAATTAATTCCATTTTAGGAGCTGTTCAATAGCAAACTGGGTTAGGTTTATATGATTTACAAACAGTGTTTACATTCATAAAAGGGCAGCGAATAGCAGCATGACTTGACATCATTACAGGAAAATGCTTGGGGATGCAGGCAGTTTAATTAGGGGTGGTCTTGAGTTCACTGTACGACCAGCTTCCTAGTGCTTTACTAATGTACTTTCATAGAATGATGATGCTATAGTAAAATTACTGGGGGGGGGGAGTTCTTTGCTTTCCCAGTGAAAAACAATGCTCTGCCTTAAGAAGCTAGCTGAACCAGAATATATGTTCAACCAACTGTACTCATCTGTATGTGTGGGTGTGTACATACACACACACAAAGAATATTTGCTCCCAAATCAATATTATGTGAATCTCAATTAGAAGTTAGGAGAAATGATTTCAATGGGTAGATGGGAATTGTTATGTACCAATGAACTAAAATTTATACCCAATCAGGACATACGGGAAAACGAACATAAGATGTTTTACGGATGGCATTTTACCCCAAAAATGTTACATAAGATCCGTGGTACGAATCGTGCGAAGTGTTGGAAGTGTAATGCAACAGATGGATCTTATTTTCATGTTTGGTGGACATGTCCAAAGCTACAGCTATTTTGGAAGAACATCCATCAGGAACTTCAAAAATTGTTTCAACTGAAATTTATTTTAGATCCAAAAATATGTTGCTGGGTGTTGCCCCACTAGAAATACCAGGGCAATCCAAAGATCTGTTTAAGTATGCCACAACTGCTGCAAGAATTGTTTTAGCAAGGAAATGGAAGCAGGTGTTGCTTCCAGAAATAGAAGAATGGAAAGGAAAACTTTTTGAATATGCTACTATGGCTAGAATGACCAATTTGGCAAATAGTGATCAGAGCTATGAGTTATTTCACGAAAAACTGAAACTATTTTTTCAATATGTTAAGGGTTAATAATAATAATACAAATTGGTGGAAAAGTTAATGGTAGTTGATGATAAAATTAATTTGGTAACGGAATATATATCTACACTTATAAGCTAGGAAAGAAATCTTGATTTTATAACCATGCAAAGTATGTATGATACTGTAATAGATTTTTCCTGTCTTCATGATTTGTACTGCCAAAGTTTTTTCCCTTTCTTTATTTCTGTATTCCCTCCTTTATGAAATACAAATAATTTAAAAACAGAAGTTAGAAGTAATAAACTATTGAGATTTGAATTTCCGATATGTTCTCTGTTTAACCCCATGCAGTGTTAACCCTACTGATCATTGGATTTTTGATTAAAAGAAGCAAACGACAGCAGGGTAGGGGCTATAGCGAACACACAAGTAGTCCAGTCTCTTTACAGAACAGTTACAAAAAGTTAAAAGTGGCGTCATCTGCATTTGTTTTATATACAGTTGGGTACCCTGGCAGACATGGTGTATAATGATATTGAGTAGGGTGTATATTACACACATCAGAATATCAGCATAAAAGGAATGATAATTATGGTTAACATGCATATTAAAGTTTTCTAGATTATTAAAAAAAATCTATAGGAGTCATACCTTTATCTGAATACCTGGGACAGGGAGAAATATGCATGAAACATGCATGAAATATGCATGTATTGCCCATCTGTCAGCAATGCTGATTCTGTGACCTTAGGCAGATGATGAGAGGGAGGGCATCTTGGCCATCTTCTGGTCACTAGGGGTGTGGAGGGGAGGTAGTTGTGAATTTCCTGCATTGTGCAGGGGGTTGGACTTGATGGCCCTGGTGGTCCCTTCCAACTCTTGTATGATTCTATTTTATGATTCTATTAAACAGGTCCACACAAATCTCTTTCATTGTCAGTTTCCCTAAATAATACATCAGAGCACCCAGATGGGGCTATGGGTAAGATCTGTATTTTTACTGTCAGTGCAATCCTAAACAGAGTTATACCCTCATAAGCCTTGTGACTTCAAGAGTATAACTCTGCTTAGGATTGCTTAGGACTGTGTCTGCGCCACAGATGCTCAAGTAACTCGGCAGAATTCACAAGCTGGGATACAAACAGTACCCCAATACTACTTAATGGTACTGCACATCTCTGTTTGTTCATTCCTAATATGTTGCAATATCAAACACATTCAGGAGAACTGTCAGTTTCTGACTACCAGGTCTCTGCATGTCCAGAACTAATAAACATACCATTTTGCCAGCTCCATTTTTTACAATCAGGTACTATACTGTTACCATAAGGGAAAGCATTCTATATAGCTTTCACAATGAGACACCGCAGTAAGATTTCTTTTATAAAGTAATACCATCCCTCTACCAACTTTCAGTTGGGTCTTTTTTTTTTTAATGCAAAATACTAAAGTCTAAATGAGATCCAAGTCATCTAGTCCACCTAGTGTCACTGAAGATCACTGTGCAGTATGCCTTTGTGGAGAAGAAGCACTGAGAAAATAATTTCACCATCCTCAATAGCATGTCACATCTATTTTAGGTATTGCTATCGCTTGGTCTTATACATGATTGGTACACACTATTGGAAGTAAGCTGTTTGCATATGAGAGTCCATTTAACTCACTTGATGCCACCTGCATTTTTTGTTTTATGTCAAGAATTTCACACCAAAAAAGCTCAGTAAATAGTGCAAAATCACCCACTGATCTTGACATAATGGAATTTCTTCTTTGTTCTTTTGCCAGCGTGTATTCTTCCCACTGAAAGATCTCAGCACGCACTAGCCAGTATTGCAGATATGGCAGAAGTTGCCTTCCGCAGAAGGAGACTTTTGCTGCTAGAGCAGCGATACTTCTTCCAAATGCGACGGCGGTTTTAGAGAAGCGGGATGGGATGAGGTGTCAGGATCTGTGTATCTTTATTTAATTAATTGTTTTTTTAATGGGCCCGTCGCTGTAACATCTGGATTCATTACTGAGATTAAACGTAACAACGCATTAAATTGAACAATTTGCAGTGGACAACATAAACAACCCCCATCATTTTAACGCCCCTGTTGGTAGCCTTCTTCTTCACTTTGCACCCACTGGCTCCCAATGGATGGCTGCTTCCTTGTGCATTTTATAGTACCGGTAGTCTGTAACTGAAATATTATATTGGTTTTTAATTGTTCAGTCACTGGGGCAAACCGTCTTGAGCAGCTGATATTGGAAGGATGGCACTGAAATTTTAAAGCAATTGTGTAAAACAAAGCAAATAGCTAATGACAACTGGAGAATAAATGTGGCTTAAGTCACCACCCTCCATTACTGTTTTGCTGTAGTTTAGAAATGTTAGAGATTATTGTTGTTCCAGTGTGGTTAGAACTGAAACATCAACAACAAAAATGGGGAAACAGTGTTGCAAGCATGATTTTTTTTTGCCCCCATGAACACATGAAGCTGCCTTATACTGATTCAGACCCTTGATCCATCCAAGTCAGTATTGTCTACTCAGACCAGCAGCGGTTCCCCGGGGTCCCAGGAAGAGGTCTTTCACATCACCTACTTGCCTAGTCCCTTTAACTGGAGATGCCGGGGATTGAACCTGGGACCCCTGTGGGAGCTTGGAAATTTAATGGCCATACCGGGTCTCTGCATGATGAAGCCCCTTGCCTCCTTACTCCAGTGTAACTTTCTCCTGAGCTGCCACCAATTAGTCATTAAGAGTAACTCCTACTAAAGGACGAGTAGTCTAGCACTCTTAGCTGTGTTGCTTTCAGTATGGTGTAGTGGTTAAGAGCGGTGGTTTGGAGAGGTGGACTCTGATCTGGAGAACCGGGTTTGATTCCCCACTCCTCCACATGAGCGGCGGAGGCTAATCTGGTGAACTGCATTTGTTTCCCCACTCCTACTCATGAAGCCAGCTGGGTGACCTTGGGCTAATCACAACTTTCTTAGAGCTCTCTCAGCCCCACCTTCCTCACAGGGAGTCTGTTGTGGGGAGGGGAAGGGAAGGTGATTGTAAGCTGTTTTTATTATTATTATTATATATTTTATTTGATTTTCATAATAATGGGGGTACAGAAAGGAAGTGGGGGGGGGAGACAGGGGATTTTGGCATTCCATATATTGTCTTCAATCCCAGCCTCTGACAGAGCTTTAGTCTTACCCCATTTTAATTTAATTTGGTTAATGGGTTATTTTTTACCCATTAAGTTTTATTTTGTTGTGTGCTAGGGAGATACAAGAGGAATACAAGAAGGGAAAAAGGAGGCATATCTAGCATTCCGTTAACACGCTAAGAGTTTTGATGCTTCCTTAAGTGGTAGAGAAAGTCGGCATATAAAAACCAACTTTTCCTCTTCTTCTTTGGACTGGATTAGTCAATGAAGAGACAAACAAATGCATTTGCACACTGTGGAGATGAAGGGGTCAACATCTGCCCCTTCCTCGTGATTGTATAGGGCTTGATGTAGGTACAGAGACCAATCTACCAACATGTAAAATGTTAAGAAATTTAATGAAGAAATAACAACTGTACAAAGCATTTTGAAATTACGATGGAATGAGCAATAATCATTTTGCTACTGTCAACAACACACAGGTTTTTGGGAAAATAAAGGATGAGGTCTCAAAATATAGTTGCTAGGTCCCTCTTCGCCACCGGCGGGAGGTTTTGGGGGCAGAGCCTGAGGAGGGCGGAGTTTGGGGAGAGGAGGCCATAGAGTCCAATTGCCAAAGTGCCATTTTTTTCCAGGTGAACTTTTTTTATCGGCTAGAGATCAGTTGTAATAGCAGGAGATCTCCAGCTAGTACATGGAAGTTGGCAATCCTATCTCTAAAGCTTTATGGTCAGTTCTAGGGCCCCCAAGAGGGCCATAGGCATTTGTTGCACAAACAGCGATCCTCATATCATATGATAAAAATTGCAGTTCCCACCTTTAGAATTTTTATATGGGCCAATTAAAAAAAACAAAGGCAAAAACAATTGGGCTACAGAAGCTGCCTTGTGCATCTTGGCAAGTGCGGGGGATGGGAGGTTATTAAGAGTTTTTACGGTAGTTGCTGCTAGTCTTTTGCTGGCAAAACTGTGACAGCCAACCCCTCCCCCCTTTATAATGTGAGATTTACTGACCACCTTTCGGGGCTGAGTAGGAAGTTCAGATAAGAGTCCCATGGCACAGAGTGGTAAGCTGCAGTCCAAGCTCTGCTCATGACCTGAATTTGATCCCAACGGAAGTTGGTTTCAGGTAGCCGGCTCAAGGTTGACTCAGCCTTTCATCCTTCCGAGGTTGGTAAAATGAGTACCCAGCTTGCTGGGGGTAAAGGGAAGATGACTGGGGAAGGCACTGGCAAACCACCCCATAAACAAAGTCTGCCTAGGAAACGTTGGGATGTGACATCCCCCCATGGTTCAGGAATGACCCGGTGCTTGCACAGGGGATCTTTACCTTTACCTTTAGGAAGTTCTGAGGAGGGAAAGTGGCAAGGTCTAGCCCAATCTTGTCAGATCTGGGAAGCTATGCAGGATGAGGACCATCAAGAAAGGCTCTGCAGAAGAAGGCAATGGCAAACCACCTCTGCTTAATCACTTGCCTTGAGCCCCCCTTGCTGGGGTTGCCATGAGTCAGCTGCGACTTGACGGCACTTTACACACACACAGGAAGTTCTGAAGTTTTCTTCTTCTGGGAACCAACTTCAGCCTCCTCAGAATAAATGAGCATAACTGCTCCAATTTTTAAAAAAATCTGTAAGCACTCTAAGGCAACCAAGCCAGACACTGACTAGCCTCATGGGCTGGGAACTCCAATATGTTGGGCATCATTCCCTGACCTTGCACTCCAGCCAGCATAGAGGAAGAATGTTGGAAACTATCACCCAAATGTTGAACCAGGGTGGGGATGCCCAGACAGGCAAACCCATCGGTGGCTGGACTGGGCATCTCCCAGGTGACCTGTAGTACTGCAGCCCATAGCCAGCTGGGTAAGTAGGGTTGCCAGGTCCCTCTTCACCACTTACAGGAGGTTTTTGGGGTGGAGCCTGAGGAGGGTGGGGTTTGGGGAGGGGAGGGACTTCAATGCCATAGAATCCAATGGCCAAAGTGGTCATTTTGTCCAGAGGAAGTGATCTCTATTGGCTGGAGATGAGTTGTAATAGCAGAAGATCTCCAGCTAGTACCTGGAGGTTGGCAACCCTATGGGTAAGGGTCTAGAGTCCATTGGTCCCATTCCCCCAAGCACATGCAGGACACTCCAGTCAGTTCAGCTGGTTGTTTATTCAGTCCTTGAGTCACACAGTGCAAGGAAGCAGTGCCTGCATTCTCCCTGCCTATTGGCTCCAAATTTCCACTCGCTACTCCATCGGCAATCCTCCCCAGCAAGCCTCTCCTTGCTGTTTTTAAGCCTTGCCTAAACAAGCACCCTGGCTTGGCTGACCTGCTGGCCCCCCTACTCCCAATCACTGCTAATGGCTGCTGTCTCAGCCTGTATCAAGGTTGTTAGCCCTCACCATCTTCCCCTGGGGTTTGTCTTGCCTTTTCTGAGCAAGCTTCTCAGAGCTGCATTTGCGTCCTTTTGATTCCAGCCATGTCTCAGGGCTTTCCTCCCAAGGATCGCCTCCTGGCTTCAGATAAATGGACTCCCTTTCTAGCCTGTCCCTGTCACACAGCCTCTTAGGAAACTTGCACTGGGGTGATATAATTTGCAGCTCACCTGCGTAGTTAAACCCAGTTTTGGAATAGGAGTCTTTCTTTTTGGGGTCTTGGAACAATGAGACATTCTAGATCAGCTGGTGATATGGCTTGGGCACTGCTGTCTGAGAAGTAAAAAATCTTAATGGGCATGCCTCAGTCCTTGGGCTGCACCTTAAGGACACTTTAAGGATATCTTTAGATCCTAACTTTGAAGTGTTGGGTGGAAGACTTTTTTAATATAGTTTGCTTTTACATGAAAAACTTAACTTCACTTTTTTTTAACTTTCTGACATCTGAGTTATGTTGTCCTACCAATCCACATTATGAATGTTCAAACTTTAAAATGTTGTCATTCTTAGAACAACTGTGTGCAGGAGGCCATAACGCTATATGCAGAGTCTAAAGATATATGTCTGGTAATTGATCTCTCAATTAAATCACCACATTGATAAACACACATCTTTAAGACCTGGTCTGTTTACAAGGAATAGGACAACACATGCATCCAGTAGAACATTTATTTAATTATTACGTTGCTGATGTAACTGAGAGCAAATAACAGCAACAGAAATGGAGGGAATTTCAAGTCCATTAGCAAACTTTTGTGAATTGAATGAGTGATGCTTGAGGAAAAGAGAAGGCATTATTCTGTGGCACTGCTCAAAATGCTTTTGAAAAACCCTGGTTAATTTTAACTGTCCTATTAAAGAATCAAAGGAGTGAATAACCCTAAAAAGCCTAGTGATGTGTAATTTTATAAACCTCTTTGTGCCCACATAGAGGACCAGTCTTCTCAAGGTTAGTTGTCTCACTCCAAGTTGACCTAATTTATCTGTACCTTAAAGCAGTAAGGAAAACATTTACCACACATAAGTTACAGAGGTGTGGTAAAATGGTGATCTGCAACGGTTCCACAGCATGTAATACTATAGTAGTGTATGTAGTTCTTTCAAATGTACAGAGTTCTTCACATACATTATCTTGTTCTAGTCTTTATATCAACCCCGAGGTAAATCAGTATTTTATCCCCTACTGCAGATGAGCTGAGGAAGAGAGCTGTTTGCCACAGGCCAGAATGAATTTTTAGCAGAGCTGAGATTTGAATTGGGGAATTGCCACTGAATGTTTTAGCCACTCCACTGGAATGCCTCTAAAGTAATTTCATTTAAAATAGTTTTAAAATCCTGAATAAACAGTCAAATTATCTATTAAAAGCTTTCCCCAAAAGGAGGGATTTTCCTTTTTCTTGAAATGCAAGAAGAGTTTTGACATTTTCAGACATCGCCAGAAAGGGTGTTCAATAACTTCAGGACAATGACTAGAAAAGTCTTGCTCCTGCGGTGGTTTGATATGTTTATAGCATAAAAAGAAATCCCCTTTTTAAAAACTGCATCTTTCTATAGTCAGGGTTTAAATTTGATTTTACAAAAATTTACAAAAGTTCAGCTTGTTATGTGTTTCTTAAAATTAATGTGCTTTTTAAAAAAAAGTCTGGGTTTAATACAAATCTACTGTGCAATCCTGAAGGGGCGGAGCTTCTTAGGAGCTGGCATGACCCCAGCACTGGCATCCATACCACTTGCACCATCGAAAGTGGCATGGAGGCTGGCACAGGGCAGTTTACACCGGCTCCTGGGAGCGACACGTTAGCACGAGCCTCGGGTACCAGCGCTGCCTCCCCGGCAGTGTGGTCCCGGTGCAAGTGCCCACACCAGCATCCAGGGGACATTCTCGGGGCATTCCTAGGGGCGGAATGCACTTTCACCCCAGAACTCCCCATCAACTTATGAAAAAATAGTGAGTGTAGCCTCATGAAACTCAGTGGAGGAGTCTCATGGGTTTTGTCTAAAGTACATTTTTGATGAGGGGGGGGGTTTCTGGACAGGAACCTCTCAGGAGGAGGCGCGGCTGCTCTGCCACCGGCCATCACCCAACTCCCTCCCCACACACACACACACACACTCATGATAGCTTGGAAGTCTCACTTCTGCAAAACCTTTCTCCCAGAGAGGCAATTTTCGTTAGAGAATCACAGGATCCAACTTGGTGAAAGGCAGTAATTGCATCCAACCCAAGAAAGACTTTTAAAACTAAATCCATGGCTCTCTATCAAATTTATTTGTTGAATAAAAGCTTTTTTTAATCTATGTAAAATACTTAACCCAAGTCAGAAATACATGACTTTTGGGACAAATCATTATAAATATTTTACAATAGGTTAGGATGACGATGATGACCCAAATATTTCTAATCGGTCAAACAAAGAGCATGCACATTTCTTTCCATCTCCCTGGAGAAATAATATTCTGCCCAGAAACTACCAGCCTTCCAGAAAGTCTTTAAGTAAACAAACTTTCTCAGTGCGTCTATGCCCTGACATGTATAGCCCATGCTAGCTCGATCTCCTCAGATCTCAGAAGCTAAGCAGGGTCAGCTCGGGTTAATATTTGGATGGGAGACCACCAAGGAATACCAGGGTCCCTACACAGATGCAGGCAATGGCAAACCACCTCAGAACATCTCTTGCCTTGAAACCCCTAGGGGTTGCTATAAGCCAGCTGGAATTTGACAGCAAAAAACAAAAACAAATGTGTATCTTTATACATATATAGTCAAGTGACTGCCAAACTAATCTTTAATTTCACAAATGATGCTTTAAGGAGATATAAATTCTATGTTTCAAAAGCCATGTTGATGGCAGGGCCGGTGCCAGTCATTTTTGCGCCCTAGGCAAGGCTAACTACTTGTGCTCCTCCCATTGCTAACCAATTTTGAAAAACAGATGTCTTGTTGAAAAAATAAAAGCACAAAACATTTTATAAGATGCTATAATTAATTCTGTTCCATAGCACTGTTGTGGTACTTATCTTAAAATAAAAAATAGAAATTGTCAGTTGCCTTTTTTTCAAGAAACTAATTTGTTTAAAAACTGTGCCCCTCAGGCCAGTTCTGCACCCCTTTGAGGTCTGTGCCCTAGGCGGCTGCCTAATTCGCCTAATGGTAGCACCGGCCCTGGTTGATGGCATGTCCAGAAATTTTTGATTGTATTCCTTGATGGTGTAAAGCCATAAAGACCCTATTTAGCTGCAAACGGATATGTTGTAATTGTTATAATAACCAACTGAAATGCGTGGTTATTCAGGAAACATTTTAATTTAAAAGTAGGGCATTCCTGTTGATTTTAACAGCCCTATTGGTGACCTTAACATTTACAGTAATTCCATTTGAATTCAAAACAGGTCCTTTCTCTGTTTACCTGTCATTAAGCACATTCCCATTTTTAAAAAACCAAAAACAAGCCTGTGTAGTCCAAAAACAAGCTTTCGACATCACATGTGATAGTGGCCAAAAACAGCTTGATTGTAGACTTCCTATTGACTCCTTTCATAGGGGAAAAAAAACATGTACTCATCTTTAGAAATTCCACACATTTTATTGATTTCTTAAAATAAACTTAGACGATATCATTCTATTTTCATGGGTAGTTTTTACTTTAAGGACACAAACATGTTGAGCGCTGTCATTGCAAAGATGCCTTTTGTCATGATGCCATCATCTTAAACCAACAGAAGGAATTTCATATTTAGTGAAGAAGGAAATTACTTTGGGTATGTATCATTCAAAGCCTTAAGGATTATTGGCTAATTAGGAGCACAGCAATGTAAATTTGCTTTGTGTCAGGTTTTCAGGAACAGTAAAATAACATAATTAAGCAATGAACAATGTAGATCACTTAAGCTACTCTTCACTGACAAATGCATATGATGTCTAAATATAAGGTAGGCTTCTATCCAGTGGATCTTTAAAAGTGTGCAACTTAAAAATCCCACCGCTCATTGATGTGTGTAAAGTAGTTCTTTGGATAATATGAATATATAGTATATTATAATAATGTCCTGTACGGAGGAGGAGGAGGAGGTTTTTATATGCCAACTTTCTCTACCACTTAAAGGAGAATCAAACTGGCTTAAAATCACCTTCCTTTCCCCTCCCCACAACAGATACCCTGTGTTGTGGGTGGGGCTGAGAGAGTGTGACTCCCCCAAAGTCACCCAGCTGGCTTCGTGTGTGGGAGTGGGGAAACAAAACCAGTTCACCAGATTATCCTCTGCCGCTCATGTGGAGGAGTGGGGAATCAAACCCGGTTCTCCAGATCAGAATCTACCACTCCAAACCACCGCTCTTAACCACTACACCACGCTGGCTCTATAAGTGCACCAAAATCAATTTTAAAATGCTGGAAAAGTAACAACACAAAAATAAAAGGTTGATATGAACCAAAAAAAATCACAATTTTTCCTGACTGAAAGTCCTACATCAAGTTCATTGGTAAATTGCCAAGTGCATTTTAAATATTGTTTAGTACAATCAATGTTAGTACAAACATTGGGATTTCTGTCCCAGCTACTTTTGATTTTTTAAAAAGTTAGATAGAAAATAAGCATTAGCATGGTTTTTAATGAAAGAGTAAGAGAAAGATATGAACTTAAAAAAAGAAAACTTTTAGAAAGCGTTTAGCCCATTATGATGCTTCTGGTTTAAAATGACTAATTTATCATGAAGTGAATGTGTAAAATAGCTAGGGGGTAAGTTTTTCTTTTCTAAATGAAAAGCATGCCATAAAAAGCCACCCCATAGTTTTCCCTAATTGATAATAGAAGCAATTACATGTCCCTTTAAGGTAAATGTGAATATGCCATTTCTATATTAAATGGTGCTAAGATCACTTTAAAATATTAATGTTAGCATTACAAAAATGTATATTCTTGCACCCAAAGATTATTCTCGACCCTTGGCAACAGAATCAGTGCCAGAAAAAAATTGATCTTGTTATCCCAAAATGAAGTCATTTTTAGACATACTGTGTCTTATCGGAAGGAGAGTGGGCAAAATAAATCAGCGAAGAGTAAAAGTAGAATCTGCAATAACCTAGTACTACTGCTTCATCCTCCCACATCTCAGCACATAAAACTTACTGTCAAAAGAACTCACATCATGAGAATTAATCAAGAAACTCTTAAAATACTCCAAGCACCTACCTCCTGATGACTAATTTGCCTTTCCTATTGCAAACTACTAATTTTTTATCTCAATCGATATGTACAAATATACCTCACTATCAATCACCAAGGGCAAGGACAAACGTCTACTATTTATGTAATACTGACTGCAAGATGAAACAAGAATTGACTACAGTAACTTGGGGCTGGCTTTAACAACCATAGAGAGACATTGGAACAGGGAGGGGGGTGATGGGAAAGGAGGGAGTGACTCAAAGTCTCCACTAGCTCTGGAGAGAGCTTACAGGCAGTACTGGAAATGCCAAGGAGAGCTGGAGTGCACCAAATAGCCAAAAACAGATTCAGAGGGTCCATGACTGTGGCACGGGAAGAATTCAACAGCAATGGGCAGTAACTTAAAGTAAGTTAAAGTTGAAGTAAGTTAAAGCCAACTGGAAAAACTGGTTCAGAGGGAAATCAGAGTCATTGGAATGAGGAGGAGGAGGAGTTGGTTTTTATATGCTGACTCTCTCTACCACTTAAAGAAGAATCAAACCAGCTTACAATCACCTTCCCTTCCCCTCCCCACAACAGACACCCTGTGAGGTAGGTGAGGCTGAGAAAGCGTGACTAGCCCAAGGTCACCCAGGTGGCTTCATGTGTAAGAGTGGGGAAACAAACCCAGTTCTCCAGATTAGCCTCTGCTGCTCATGTGGAGGAGTGAGGAATCAAATCTGGTTCCCCAGATCAGAGACCACTGCTCCAAACCACTGCTCTTAACCACCACACCACGCTGGCTCTCAACTTGTTGCCATGGAGTTTAATCAGTTGATTGCCTCTTGGATTTTATGGCCCTTAGCTCCACTTGTGGCCCTCAGCTCCACTTGAACCTATGCTTCCTGTCAGCAGCTAACACCATATGCAGACATGACTAGGTCTTAAAATAGGGGTCCTATTCCCCCAGTGGCTCCCGTTGCTTTCCACTGTTCTGAGTGGTGGTGGAATAATTTTTTTAAAACCCTGTACTGTTGTGTTTTATCGTGGAGTTTCCTGTGATTCCTACAGCTATCTGTGTCACTTCCAGTTTTTCACTGGGAGTAACATAATGCCACAACTCCATATCCCTACCCACAACCTTCCCACCAGGAGTCAGGCAGCACCGGGCAACTCTATTTAAAATCATGTTTTGAAAAATCTGGGTCCCCCCCTAATTTTTTGGTAATATCTGGACTGATGAAGCATTCTGGTGAGCTTGAAAGCTTGCCCTGGACTGTGTCATTGTGCTAACCCTAATGAAAGGTACTATGTAGACCAGGGGTGTCGAACTCAGTTGTTATAACATAAGAACATAAGAAAGGCCATGCTGGATCAGACCAGGATCCATCAAGCCCAGTAGTCTGTTCACACAGTGGCCAACCAGGGACCTTTAGGAAGCCCACAAACAAGACGACTGCAGCAGCATTGTCCTACCTATGTTCCAAAGCACCTAATATAATAGGCATGTTCCTCAGATCCTGGAGAGAATAGGTATGCATCATGACTAGTAGCCATTTTTACTAGTAGCCATGAATAGCCCTCTCCTCCATGAATACGTCCACTCCCCTCTTAAAGCCTTCCCAGTTGGCAGCCATCCTGGTTTGGGGAGTTCCACAATTTAACTATGTTATGAGGGCCAAATATGACATAAATGTCTCTTGGTCGGGTCGGGCCATGCCTTGCCAGCCAAGATCAAGAGTGGAGGGTGTGTTGCTGCCTCGGCTGGCCCCAGGCTGGATAAGAGCTCTCAAGGGGCTGGATAGGGCCTGAGGGCCTTTTGTTTGACACCCCTGATGTAGACTGGCAGAAGAACATGAATTACTTTGCTGGGTCAAACCAAGGGTAAATCTAAATCAGAATTATGTTTCCATCAGTGACCAAACAAATGTTTCAAGATTCTCAGAAGCTCTGTGATTCTCACAAGCTCTAGATTCTGACTCTAATGACTTCTCCCTGTTTCTTGTTTTTGACTCCTGGTCCCAGTTCAAGGCATTTTGTTACCCCAAGGAAGGTACCATTTTGTTACCTCCCCCCTCCCCACTTTAGTTCCCAAACAGCACAGAAAGTTTTCTTGAAAAATAACCTACAGTTTTGTGGGACATAATTTACTTTTATTTTTTAAGTTCTGTAACATTAAATAGATAATGCATATTAATTAATTGCAAGGGATCATAACTCCATGGCAGAACACATAATAATGGATGTTAAAATAGCTCTCCTTAAGAACATAAGAAAGGCCCTGCTGGATCAGACCAAGACCCATCAAGTCCAGCAGTCTGTTCACACAGTGGCCAACCAGGTGCCTCTAGGAAGCCCCCAAACAAGACGACTGCAGCAGCACCATCCTGCCTGTGTTCCACCGCACCCAAAATAATAGGCATGCTCCTCTGATACTAGAGAAAATAGGTATGCAGCATGACCAGTATCCATTCTAACTAATAACCATGAATACCCCTCTCCTCCATGAATATGTCCTTCCTTATAAACAAAAAGGCACAACAAAAATGAAAATAACTGCTCAATAAACAGTGGCTGAATTTGATTGTATTAACTACAGATGTGCATTTAGGTATATTCAAGGCAAAAAAAAAAAACCAAAAAAATACCTTATTGGTATTTTTATGGTATTTTTTCAGCTGAATTCACATTAGAAAATCCCTCATGCAGAAAAAGATATATACCTCTGAGCATTCACAGAGTGCCTTTCTTACAGCACTAAATAACTGTCCTGCTGCAATGTCCTTTCTACAATGATATAAGATCACAGTATATTCTCCTCATATTGTCAACCTTTCCTGGGAGATCTGAAGAATCTAAAGTTTACCTTCTCTTAGCAGACTCCTCTTAAGAGATAACTCCCCAAGTAGCCAAATTTTATCTTCGATCTTGTGGGATTCATAAATGGCTGACTGAAAATCCTACCCCACAGATTATTTTTCGCCCCCTCTGCAAACCATCTTTCCCAGAATCATCAACATATTTTATTGTTTTAACCTAACTTTTATTTTTTATTCAGAGCTGATCTTGTATCAAAATAAAGATTTGATTTGAAACTAAATAATTGATGTCCCCAGTCTTCCTACACTAATATTATTATTATTATTATTATTATTATTATTATTATTATTATTATTATTAAGAAGGAGGAGGAGGAGGAGGAGGAGGAGGAGGAGAGTTGTGAAGTAGGTGAAGCTGAGAGAGTGTGACTAGCCCAAGGTCACCTAGCTGGCTTCATGTGGAAGAGTGGGGAAACAAATCCAGTTCACCAGATTAGCCTCCGTCACTCATGTGGAGGAGTGGGGAATCAAACCTGGTTCTCCAGATCAGAGTCCACCGCTTGAAACCACCGCTCTTAACCACTACATCACGCTGGCTCCAGAAGGCCGCTTATACAGGATGTTCAAACACAGCATTTGAACCCTCAACCCCTTCCTTGCTAGAAAAAAAAAATTACCTTCTGATTTTCTCCCATTTCCACTTTCACCCTTTTGAAAACTTCCAGCCATTTAACAAACAATTACCAGTTTAGTGGGTAAAGGCAACTTCATGGTGCCAGTGTGGTGTAGTGGCTAGGAGTGGTTGTTTGGTGTGGTGGACTCACATCTGGAGAACCGAGTTTGATTCTCTAATCTGGTGAACTGGATTTGTTTCCCCACTCCTACACATGAAGCCAGCTGGGTGACCTTGGGCTAGTCACAGCTCTCTTCATGCTCTCTCAGCCACACCTACCTCACAGGGAGTCTGTTGTGGGGAGGGGGAGGTGATTATAAGCCTGTCTGATTATTCCTTAAATGTTGGAGAAAGTCAGCATATAAAAACCAACTCCTCTTCCTCCTCCTCTTCTTCATTTTTAAAATGTTAATTTTGATGTTTTATCAATAAATTAAAATGTGTGTAACACCCACACACATTTCCCATCCTAGAAGCTTCTTGTATTGCAGCCCCTGGCTCAGTCTGAGCAGGCTTGAGATCCAATCATCAATGCATTGGATGCTTCTGGGAAGAAAGTTGGGAAGGGGACCATCAAATTCATTTAAAAGGCTTTATTTTATAGCAGTTTCTTTGAATGTCTCTATAATTTATGTGAACTGTTTAAGACTATACATACAGTATGTAAGGCTATGTAAAGTGCAGACAAGACAGTGGTGTCTGTCATCCACTAGTTCCATTGCAAACAACTGGGGCAGGGCATCAAGACATCTGAGACCCACACCATGTATAGCCAGGTAGAAGGAGAAAGTGGACAGATGGACAGGGGAGAGACAGGATGTCCCAGCAAGCCCGGGATCAACTGGGGTAAAAAAGCTGCCCCAATATTCATGTTGCCTAAGGTGATCTCATGCCAAAAACTTTCCCTACCTGATCCTCAGAGGTACGTTGCTTCTGCACCTGAAGTTTCCATTTAAGAAGAAGAAGAGCTGGTTTTTATATGCTGACTTTCTCTACCATTTAAGGAAGAATCAAAACGGCTTACAACCACCTTCCCTTCCCCTCCCCACAACAGACACCCTGTGAGGTACGTGGGGCTGAGAGAGCTCAAAGAGAGCTGTGACTAACCCAAGGTCACCCAGCTGGCTTCACGTGTAGGAATGGAGAAACCAACTTAGTTCACCAGATTAGCATCTGCCACTCATGTGGAGGAGTGGGGAATCAAATCCAGTTCCCCAGATTAGAGCCCACTGCTCCAAACCACCACTCTTAACCACTACACCACGCTGGCTCTAAATAAAGCTAATAGATCTAAATGGACCCTATTCATTAGGTGAATCCCTTATTAAAGGTATGATTCAATGCATATGGAATGAGGAGGGGAATAGGGGTGCGCATTAGGGTACATACTTTATCCATATTTTTCAGCATCCCGAATTTATCCAGGAAGTTTTGGGGGAACTGGAAAAAAAATGGTCCCAGAATTTACTGGAAAGATACCGGGAACTGCTTTTTCCTTTTTCTCCTTTCTTTCTTTCTTTCTTTCTTTCTTTCTTTCTTTCTTTCTTTCTTTCTTTCTTTCTTTCTTTCTTCCTTTCTTCCTTTCTTCCTTTCTTCCTTCCTTCCTTCCTTCCTTCCTTCCTTCCTTTCTTCCTTCCTTCCTTCCTTCCTTCCTTCCTTCCTTTCTTTTTTTCCTTCCTTCCTTCCTTCCTTCCTTCCTTCCTTCCTTCCTTCCTTCCTTCCTTCCTTCCTTCCTTCCTTCCTTCCTTCCATCCATCTTGGGGTTTGCCAGGCTGCTTCTATCAGTTTTGACTTTCTTTGTAAGTTTCAAGAGGGTTTTATTTTCCTTTGCAAGAGTTGCTTTGTGTTCCCTCCCTGGTTTTTACAGTGTCGCTCACCATTCAATGCTTGGCTCTGTAGATGGCTAATTCATATCCACAAACTACAAGTATCACTAAGAGTTAAAGCAACATTTTATTAAGGTGAGCATCAGAATGGAATGTGCTTTAAAGTACATGTCCAGTTATCTGCCTGGAGAACAAGCTGTCAATAGCCTACGCAGCCATGTAGCGGGGTGAAGAAGAAAAAGCACTACAATTCAAGCTGCAGTTAAATCAGCTGGAGGGGCCAAGGTTAATATGGCCACGGAGAGCTTTCAAGTAAAGCCCTTTACAGTAATATCTAGCATTAACCTAGTAAATTAAATTTACATGGTACACCTCTTTCAAAATCTCTCTGCAGTGTGCAAACCTATCAAAGCTCGGCAAGATCAGTTCCTAGCCATATTATTTTCTGCTCTCCAGTTAAATTGATAGTTTAAAGGCTCACAGACCCAAGCATCTTCTTCTATTACTCTTTGACATGGGTTTGTTCCAGAGGTACGTGTATGCTGCCCTGCTACACATGACTCATACTACACTTTAGTGCATATATATGCTACCCATTCACTTAGCCAGTCTGCGGGGGATGGGGGGGCAGGGGCTGGGCATCTTATCATATCCATCACTATGCCTGCTGTTTCTACATGTAAAGAGTTATTCAGATCTAGGGTTGTGCAAAAAACAAAAATTGGTAAATTTCGGGTTTGGGTTTATTGGGCCTGATTTCTTTCGGTGTTTGATAAACCCCAAACCCGAACATTACCAAAACAACCAATTTCGGGTTTGTTTTCAGTTCGGGTATATTGATATGCACAACCCTATTCAGATCTATCCATCTTATGCATTTATCCATTTTTTCGTGCATGTAAAGGGAAAGTATAAGAGGTTTTATACACACACACACACATACACACACATATATATACAGTTTCTTCATGTGTAGTGGCTACTACATGTGGAAGAGGATTGCTAGACCAGGGCACATATGTTCACTTATCTTTAGATGTGCGTGTTGTGGGAATGCATTATACTAGCATTTGAATCTCTCACAGATCATGAAATATGTTCTGTGGTTCTCCCACAAATGTATAGATCTGTGGAGGGAATAATGTTCTCTCACAACAACAACATTTTCTTGTGAATGCAGACATAGAAGCAATAACAATAAAAAGGAGTGCCTCAAACATAAACATATACCACAAGTAATACAATCTTTAAGCTATTCTAGACGTTATATCATTGTCAGGATCATAGTACTTATTACTGGGTGCTTCTCTAAAATTGTCTGCTGCTTTCTCCTTTCTGTTTCTGGGGTGGAAATATGAACAAATACTAAAAACCATATACAATTTTTATCAGTACTTGCTTCTTCTCCTTTCCCAGCCTATATAAAATGCTTTGTGCAAATGTTACCAAAGACCCAGTAGTACTCCCATTGTCTTGAAAAGAAATTCCTTCACATGCTTTGCCCAGCCTAATATAATTTAATTATACTAAAGATGCAAGGTTGAATACAAAAAAACCCTTGCCTTGTAACCTCATAAATATGCATAAAAGAAGATAAAATAATCCCCAGACACCAAACATCACTCCCCACTTCAGCTCCTTGTTAATGCTTTCTGCCAGGAAGTGGGCCCACACTTTGCTTCAAAAGAAATAATCAACACTATGACATGAGTGTAAACTTACAGACAATTCAGGAGACCATAATTTTGCATTCTGAAGTCACCACAAATTGCCTTTTTCTGTTCTGAATGTACCGAGATGTAAAATTGTCAGACAGGTACTATGCATGTTTTACTTGAAGGCAAACCCCACTTTATTCAATGGCATTTATTTCCACTAAGTGTGCAAAGAATTCCAGCTCGTAACTCAGAACATTTGAGCCATAGCTTAAGCGAATGAAACTCCCTGATTTTCTTTGGACTTAAAAGCAACTTCAGAACAGCCAGTACGGATCAGAGCCACAATGCAAGGGGAAGAGGGGGTAATATTTTCCCTGCATCATTTTATCACTCCTTAGAGCTGCTACTTGCCCTAAAGGTAAAGGTCCCCTGTGCAAGCACCAGGTCATTCCTGACCCATGGGGTGATGTCACATCCTGACGTTTTCTAGGCAGACTTTGTTTACGGGGTGGTTTGCCAGTGCCTTCCCCAGTCATCTTCCCTTTACCCCCAGCAAGCTGGGTACTCATTTTACCAACCTCGGAAGGATGGAAGGCTGTCAACCTCGAGCCGGCTACCTGAAACCAACTTCAGCTACTTGCCCTACAAGGTAAAATATATAAGTAAGTACCCATATGATGCCAGTGTACAATGTTTGTGTAATTATTAGCAGTCCAGGGGTGGTGTAGAGTATTTACTTTGACAAAATGATACTGAGAAGGGTCCAAACTGCTCCCCCTCAACTATGGCAACAATATGGACTTCCGGTGGTGCTGCTGGGGAGAGCACTCCATTTCCCCAGGTCGTCCTGGGAGAAATCCAAGTTTGCGTTACTTCTGGGGTACATAGATACCCCAATCTGACCCTTGCAAGTGGGTTGGAAAGCAGGAACTCCCTGCAGCCCGCAAACGCGGTTTGACCTCCTAGGTACTCTGAGGGGGCTTTTTTAAGCCCCTCGGAGTCCTGGACGCCGGTCCTGCGAGGGCACTAGGGAAGGACATCGCCAAAACGCAACTTAGGCATCAAGCTCCACCCTCCACCACCTTAATACCAACATAAGGACTACATAAAGAAAAGAACCTCACCTCTTGACACCCAAGTGAGTACAAAAGAACTCTTCGTCTACCTACTGGAAACTTGAACAGACGGGGGGCTGATAAGAATATTTCTGGGACCCCCACTCCTCCTTAATCCGAACTGAAAAAGTTTTATCTGAGTTAGCCATCGGGATTAGCGACAGGAGCCTTATCAAACCGATCAGCCTAAACCATAATAAAGAGTCGGAAGGATACCTTTTGATTGACAAGAATTATCACCAATGGGTCCAAGGGAAGGGGAGGGTGATTCTTCTTCCTGATTTTCCGGCGAAAAGAATATCCTGCCACGTTTGCAGTAAGGGAGTGCCTGGAACGGAAGACCCTCTATAACACCCTCTCTATCATCGGAACTAAAATAACAGGAAGTAGTCGTAGGACTGATTACGCGTCGCACTCGAGTTACTCTGAAATCATTCCTGAAGGAATAACCATCGAGAAGAGGCGGTAGAAGGTCCACGGCACTAGCAACTTCCTGTATACTTCCTGATCAGCCCGACCTAGAGCGACCGAAAAAAACTCACTGGTATTTTAAAACTTTAAAACGCAATTTTAGAGCTAATTTCGACTCTTTTCAACCCGAACAAATTATAAGGCTGATGTTTGAATCATTATTTTTTTAATTAGTACTTTAAAGGCCCTGTCTGTGGACATGTATTTTACCAGCTTCTTTTGAATGTAAATGTCGGGAACTCGACCCCGCTCTGGCTCACTACACAGCCCTGCCTATACTAAACTAAGGGAATCACTACAAACCTCAACCATGGAAAAAAAATTACAGGACATGCTAACTAAACAAACAGAGGCAACAAATAAACAGTTTGAACAGATGTCTACACAGATGGCACAGTTGACTTCCATGATGACAAATCTTGGTCAAGCATCCCAAGCTATTAATCAGAAGTTGGATGTGGTTACAGGAGACTTGAAAGAAGTAAAAACTCAAATGACTGTTATGAAGACAGATATGCAAGCGATGGATGCATCAATTAAGAAAGTGATGGATGAGCATAAGGATACAAAGAAAAAATTAACAAGTCAAGAAAAACAGATTGAAACAATACAAACTGATCAGATGGCGGCAAAAAATCAAATGGCAATGATGGAGATGAGAGTGAGAGAGACTAACCTTCGTATACGCAACTTTCCAGACATGATGGGAGACAATAAAGAAACTGCACTACCAAATTTGGCCTACTTATTTCAGATAGATGAACAAGAATTAAAACAAGCCATTAACAGAGTATACAGGATACCATTACCTGCTAGAATGAGGAGATCTAAGCCAAGAGATTTGATGATAGTGTTTTATGACACTAGAGTTAAAGATAAGATTATGAAGATACACTATGAAAATCCAGTGTCAGCAGGAGATTCCCCTCTCATATTACTGAAGGATATTCCAAGGCATCTACTTTCACAGAGGAACAACTACAAAGATTTTGTGTCTACATTGAAAGCTAATGGTATCAAATACCGTTGGATCATGCCACAAGGTTTGGCTTTTACTTACAAGGAAGTGAAAACGACAATTCTATCTCAAGCAGATGTGGGGAAATTTCTGAGAAAGTATAAAATGGACCTTAAAGAATTACCTGGGGAGAAGGAGGAAGAAGAAGAGGAAGAAGAAGAGGCACAAGGTGCAGAAGGAGGTACCAAATTATAGACTTTTTACTCTGTTAAAAATACTACACTATGGCAAAAGCAATTTCTTGGAATGTAAATGGACTGAATGAGAAAACTAAAAGGGCTAGAATTTTTAAATATCTACAGAAATATAAATACTCCCTAATTTGTCTACAAGAGACTCACATAGCTTCAAAGCATAAAAAATATTTGGAGAAACAGATGCTTGGACAAGCATTTATTGCCTCAGCTAAAACTAAAACAAAGGGAGTGGTAATTTATGCCCACCCCAGTCTTTGTCCAGAATTATTATACAAAGATAATGAAGGAAGAATTGTAATTATTAGAACTAAAATATTGGGACAAAGGACAATAGTGGTTGGAATTTATGCACCCAATGAAGGGAAAAAATCCTTCTACGAAAATCTACATGATTTGATAGCCCAACACGCAAAAGATCAAATCTTATTGATAGGCGATTTCAATGGAGTTATTCTCCCATCATTGGACAAAAAATCAAAAGCAAAAGACATCAATGACGGATGCTTACCTAAAACTTTCTTTACTATGGCTTCAGAATTAGAACTACAAGACATTTGGAGAACAATGAATACAACTGCTAAAGAATACACTTTTTATTCAGCGAGACATGATTCACACTCCAGAATCGATATGATATGGGCCAGTAAATCAATTTTCACTCAGTTACGTAAAATCCATATTTTACCCAGAACTTTTTCTGATCATAATCCTGTTACTTTTGATTGGAACAATAAACAAGCATTTAGATGGCGAATGAATGATAAACTTCTAAAAGACAACAAGATACATAAGGAATTACAGGTTTTAATGAAAGACTTTTTTGAAATTAATCTTAATGGGGAAACTTCTTTAAATACAGTTTGGGATGCATTCAAAGCTGTTCTGAGAGGCTTTATGATACAGAAACATTCGGCTTGGAAGAAGACTCAATTACAATTTACAAACAATTTACTTTGGAATTTACAAAATTTGGAACAGAAATTGGTAATGGTAACACAGGAAGAGGAGAAAAGAGAAATTCAAATAAAGATTTCTGCATCTAAACATCAATTAAATTTGGTAATAATGGAGGAAATGAATAAAAACTTGAAACTTGCTAAACAAAAGCATTTTGAATATGCAAATAAACCAGGAAAACTTTTAGCAACACAATTGAAGGACGCATTCCAAAAAAAGGTTATAACAAATCCAAACTGTTAAAGGACCAGTCTATTCAACTTCAGAAATTCAGAAAGAATTTGTTTCATTTTATTCTAAGTTATATCAGAAAGAAAACACTCCAAAACAGAAAATAGATAAATTCCTAAATTCAATACAGATGAAAGCTTTGTCAATGACCCAGAGAGAATGTATGGAAGCTCCAGTAACAAGGGAAGAAATACAAGAAGCAATATTGAGACAAAAAACGGATAAAACACCTGGACCAGATGGAATTACTTGTGGATATCGCCTCAAGAAATGCTAACATTGCGCCCACTTAGACCAGACAAATTTATTACTTATCAAGATCTAATTAATTGGGACGGAAAGAAATGCTCACTAAAAGACTTTCAAT
The DNA here is from genome assembly GCF_029931775.1 of Euleptes europaea. Classification (NCBI taxonomy): domain Eukaryota; kingdom Metazoa; phylum Chordata; class Lepidosauria; order Squamata; family Sphaerodactylidae; genus Euleptes; species Euleptes europaea. Next base: position 74,550,998 of record NC_079316.1, read on the forward strand.
TTCTTAAGGATGATTTACAATGGCTCCAATACTACCAAATTAAATCAGTTTTTGTACAAGATGCTAAAAAAGGTTTCTCTAAAGAAAAATCTTCTTTTCAAAGGATTTTACTAGATAATAACACAAAACTGATTTCTAAAATGTATAATCTCCTTTTAACAATATATTGTGAGCAGGATACGATTAAACCAACTATGATCGACTGGGCTCAAAATGTGGGACATGATATTGCTTTAAATAAATGGGAATGACTATGGTCCAAAGATCTAAAAGGAATAAAAGCACAGTCAGTGCGAGAAAACATTTATAAAATGATGTATAGATGGTATTTAACACCTAAGAAAATTGCAAAGATTTATAAAACAATGTCCCCTATTTGTTGGAAATGTAACAAAGAAATTGGTTCCTTTTATCACATGTGGTGGACCTGTGACAAAGCTAAAGACTTTTGGGACATGATCTATAATGAATTGAGACTAATACTACAAAAGAATATACCCAAAACACCAGAAATGATGTTATTGAGTATGATTCCAGACGACTTATCAACACAAAGAACCTTTTTGATTTATGCCACAACAGCTGCGAGACTGCTATATGCAGCGAAATGGAAAGGGTTAGAAATTCCTGAGAAAAAAGACTGGATTGTTAAAATGTTTGAAGTGGCAGAAATGGCAAAACTCACAGCTATTCTAAATGAAGAAAATGACGCTCGGTTTTTGGGGGAATGGGGGGCGTGGATGCATTATTGTGAATATGAGTTAAAATTGGGAAGAATGGAAGAATATTTTCTAATCTGATCCAGAGGATTATTTCTGATCTTTTTTATAATGAATAAGCATAATTATATTTACTAACAGATTATGGTTTTTTTATATATATGGTATTGATAGATTATTAAGATTAGATTAACTACGACGGGATGAACTTTTTATTAAGAGGCAGATAGAGGTGAAGGGGAAGTCAAAATTTTCCATTTCTTTTTTTTTTTCTTTACTATATGTTATGGAATTATAACAACTTTAGGTTAGAATTGAAATTTTATATTGTCATAGATGTTGTTTATTGTAATGGAAAATTTCTAGTATAAAACCCAATAAAATTTATATATATTAAAAAAAAAACTATGGCAACAATATGAATAGGAGGCCCCACGGACAATCAGCTCAAGTTACTGACCTACTCCAAACACCAATCTCCCTGCTGTCATGCTCCCTGGTGGGTACCAATTCTTGGAGACTTGGGAATGGAGCCTGGGGGAGGGCAGGGTTTGAGGAAAGGAGAGACTGCAGAGGAGGAGGAGGAAGAGGAGGAGGAGGTTGGTTGGTTGGTTTTTATATGCAGACTTTCTCTACAACTTTAGGAATAATCAAACCGGATTACAATCACCTTCCCTTCCCACAACAGACACCCTGTGAGGTAGGTGGGGCTGAGGGGCCTCGAAGAGAGCTGTAACTAGCCCAAGGTCACCCAGCTGGCTTCATGTGTAAGAGTGGGGAAACAAATCCAGTTCACCAGATTCACCCTGCCCACAGTTGTTTTTAAGCCTAAAAGTAACAAGGGTGATCTTTTCAGGGAGTCATAGGTTGATCCATATATACATCTCTTATCAAGATTTTGCTCCATTCTATGCTTTACATCCTTCTCTTCCTATATATTTCCATACATTCCACTTCTTCCTGTCACATTTAAGGCTTCCTCAAATTATACAGATTTGGGGCATTCTACTATATATAAATACTGTGCTAAATTGAGTGTGTGTGTATGGGGGGGACTAGATTTATTAACTTATATTAGTACAGTAATACAGGTCAGAGGTGGCTAAGATATTATGCAATCTGGTGCTGCTTCTAAGCAAACTTTAATTCATATGGAGGGAAGAAAATAATATGAGCTGAGTACTCATTTCACCTATACATAATTCAGTTAAATAAAAAGGTTCTCAAATGGCATTTTACTTTCTTCCCTTAAAAAAAGTGACCTGAACTGAAATTTGCATCACGATCCATAAAAAGAAAGAAAAACTTCAAGGGGATATAAATTACCATTGGGAAAAGGGGGCAAGGGCAGTCTATTCCGTGGCACAAAAACATAGATTTCATTTTCCTAATACTTTTATTTCACTGCTAATAAAATTGGGTAGTTAAACCTCCATGGTAGAATATGAATGTAACAGCTGAGTTAAGCTTTAGCACAGGCAAAAAAAGGGGGGGAGGCCTTATTAAAATATGGCTCTAGAGACTGTAAATTTGAATCCTGGCACTACTGGTCAGGTTGGTTTTATAAACTAAAATAAGGAAGTAACTGGGTTTCACCTCAGCAGGCCACACAGAAGGTTATTTCTTTCATTCATTTCTCCACAAACAGTCCCCTTACAATAAAAGGGAGAGAAATAGAAAAATGCCAACAAACAAATAAAGTTGATAAGAAAACAATGTAGGGCTTAACGAATATGAATGCCCCAAAGCTGGCAGCCTCGGCAAGCCCTTTCAGGATGCCTCCAAAGGCTGCTGCACCTCCAATAGTACCCCTAATATGTAGGGTTGCCAGGTCCCTCATTACCACCGGCAGGAGGTTTTTGGGGCAGAGCCTGAGAAGGGCGGGGTTTGGGGAGGGGAGGGACGTCAATGCCATATAGTCTAATTGCCAAAGCAGCCATTTTCTCCAGGTCAACGTATCTCTATCGGCTGGAGATCAGTTGTAACAGCAGGAAATCTCCAGCTAGTACCTGGAGGTTAGCAAACCTACTGATATGTCAGCGCTTTGTTAAGCAGTTCCAAACTACTCTCTGTACTATTGTCCAATATTTGCAGGCGTGAGATAGAGACCTAAAACATAGTAAAACTGTGGGGAAAGGCTTGGGGGCCATTACAGCATGTCAAGAATGGGTGCTGAGTTTCTTGGGGGGAAATTTGGCCCTCGGGGGAAAAAAGGCCTCCTTCCCGTATTTGAAGTTGGGAAAGCAGCATGGATGGAAAGAGTTAACTACTCACTCTCCACATGATGCCAAGAAAATTACTCAGGAGGAAAGTCTAAATCTTCCCTCCTCCTGCCATGTCCCAGTATAAACCAGGAGGAGGAGGAGCTGCTGTGAAATCCCCATTCACGGGTGTTCCCACACCTCATTCATGTTCATGAAAAGCAGTATCTGAACGTAGACAAGTATTACTTCAGTTTCTGGAAGGCTTGTTTTGATGACACAAGAAGAAAGACTTACTAAAAAGCAGCTTTTCAAAATATGGACACCCTGTGAAAACGTTATTGGTAACAAGCTCCAGTTTACCTACGAAGACTTCAATTCATCTTCAAACACAACGGAGTGACAAACAGACTTCTTTCCTAGCAAATCCACAAAATAAAGTCATGATGGAATCCGCTATGAAACAGCCAAATGATTACTTAAGTCCACTGCATGATGTAAATACTTACCACACAGGGGCAAACACTCCTTTCTTGGGCAAGTTCCTGAGGGGCAAACCACACAATCTATTTGTTCACTCATTTATACTAGTTTTCCCATATTTTCTGCAGACATACAACAGCTGTGGGGAACTGCCTCTGAAAAAAAGGAGAGCCCCAAATAGGCTCCGTACAGTGCCATGGAGGGAGGGAGGGCCCTTGCTTTGCCCCCAATAACTTTTTCAAGTGAAAACAACGCAGGAGGCAGGGAGTAACTTAGTTGATTTTTCTGCTTCTTGAGGAGCCGCAAAATCGACAAATAACGTCACCCCTTGTGCAGTTTTCACACAAGAAAACTGTTTGCGGGGAGGCAGGAGTCCTTCTTCCCCCTGTGGTGCCATTCCAAGCCCATTTGGGTTTTCCTTTTTTCTTTCTTTTTGTAAAGCATTTCCCCAGAGTTGCAGTGTAGTTGTGGGGAACAAGGGCAAACTAGTGTAAATGAGAGAACAAACGTATCATGTAGTTTGCCCCAGTGTGGATGATAGCTATGGAGCTTTATGCGGTCTTGGAGGATATGGATGATGTGGACTCATTTCAATCCAGATTCAGGCCTGGGTTATTCCTTGGCCACCCTGACCATATATCTTTGTCTGCAAGGTGACATTGGGTGTGTCCCTTTAGATTCTCCTGTACTTCTCTGCAACATTGGCCATGGCATCCTTCTGGAAAGTTTGGCTTAGTTGAGAGCGGAAGACACTGTGCTTCTATGTTCTCTTATTTGGTCAGTCAGTTCCAGAAGATGGTGCTGGGGTGCTGCTGGATGACACCTAGCTGTGTTTCTCTGTAATATCTGAGTCAAGTGGATCTGTGGAAGCCCTGTACAAATGTCTACTGAAGGTAATGGGATGGACTAATACAGAGGAAGGCACTGGCAAACCTGTTAGTCTCTTGCCTTGAAAACCCCATAAGGGGTTGCCATAAGTCGGCTGCCACTTGACGGCACTTTACACACACAATACACCTCCACTATTGTTGATATAAGGATTTATGTTTTCACATTGTTCTCTGCCTTTTAAGGGACCCGTGTGTTCCATTTGGCATCAAAGAGACATGTAATTATTTCCTGATTTTTGTATTTATAGTTGGGTGGCTTCCATTTTTTTGCCCCTTCTTCCCAAAATGGCATGGCTGCAACCTGATACTACACCCTGCACCCTGATACCACACCCTGTTTTCCAAGATTCAGACAAGGGAACCTTAAGATCATGGAATCAAAGGAGTCTGAAAAATCTCCCCCACCCCTTCTTTGTCTGTGAACATCCAGCCTAATGGGAGTTCAGGAGAACCCCTCTGTTGTGTTATTTTGATTGGTCTTAACAGAAGGCGTTCCATGACTTCTATTTTTGGATTTTCCTATTGACCTACAGGGCTACCTTCTTCCCAAATCTCTATTTGACTTTGCATCAAAACAGCTCAGCCATGCCTGTGAAGATCTAATAGACTAACAAGTAAAAAGGGCAGGGATGTTTTTACACCACATTTTCTTTCTTTTCCCATATGACTCTATATATTTTTCTTTAATTTGTTGACTTAATAATGATATTCAATGTCCTCAAAAAGCATCCACCTAGAACGCTTGGATTCAGTTCTGTGGTAATAGAGGTGACTTGATGGCACATAACACACACATTTTGAACTCCTTGCTATCCCTTCTGAGTGTGGGTCATAATGGTTGCAATTCATCTGTAATGAAATAAAGGAAACAAAAAACTGGATAAAAGGGTCAGTCTCTTCTTTTTGGGAACAGCCCATTGATATAATAAGCTGCAGAAGCCCAATTCAGACACTTGTTCCCAGGCATGCTACCAAACAGCTTCTTCCTCTTAAGATCATTATGCTGCGCTGAATATTAATTTCACACTGTGCCTATAAAGTGACTCCTTTACTGACTCAATCAGTGAATTTAGCAAAGATGTATTTAAGAAGGGGGTATTTGTGGATTAGGCTACAGATTTTAGAAATGAAATGGGAGACAATCTAACAAATCTATCAGGAATAAGATCAACAACTTAAAGTTTAAACCAATCATCTTGAGTATATATTTGAACTTGGATATGTCGATGTGGCGCAGAAGTCCCAATGGTTCAGCAATACACTCAAAGGATCAGCGGCCCCATAGACAGCTAAATTACTCAGAAAGCCAGGGAATTTATCAAACATGAATTTCAAAGTGGATTCTAGCCTCCAGGAAAAACGGAAGTGCCCATTAACGTACATACAAAATAAATGTTGTCTGCATGCTGCTCCAACTGTTTATTTTTGACATGAAAACCGGCTAAGCAATTTTAACTTATATGGGGGGAGGCATCAGGAATATTACCCTTGATGGGAACAATGTGAATACATTGTTGATTTTTTTAAAATCAGGAAAGAAAACCAACATTAGCAGGTACAGCATCAAGAAATAATTTACAGCTCTTTATACCTATTAGTGTATTATTTATAACTTACACCAGTTTGAGAGTGTTAACATTAAATATGGTTCACAGATGTAAAGGAAATTCTAAGAAACTATTCATATATTATGGATGGAAACTATAACAGCGATGCTGAAACTAGTTAGGGCAGAATGGAAGACACTATTGCATGCCGTACTTTTTGCTAACTTAGGTTATGTTTCGCTTACAACCTCAATATTTACTTTATTGACCAAAAGAATGTTAACTTCATCCAATGCTGACAGATCATTCATCAAAAAATAATAATTTTTAAATAATGGAATATTTCACAGGCAGGACTGCGCACCAAATTAGGAGCTGGCCTTTCAGATCCTAGACTCTAGATTCAATTCACCCAGAGGAGAGGAGCCACATATGAAACTGATCAGATTAGTGGCAGAAAAAAACCTTAAATGGAATAATCTTGACATATTTGTCTTAGTTTTTCATGGTTCTCATCCGCCTAATAAACTGACTATAAGTGATAATGTTCAAGTCTATTGACAATTGGCTTTTCCAATGAATCACAATAATGACCTTTTAATATACACAAACACACAAAAAGTTGTGTGGGTATGGGTATTTCTTAATAGAAATTCAGCTCATTCACCAACCGATCCCAATCTCGCTCCATATCAAATAGTTTATATGAAACAAAATCAGCCTTATAAACTGAAGGGTAGGCATCATCAAGCCATTACTTATGTTCTAGGGAAGGCATTGTTTCTGCCATTTTGGTGTTGTTGCTGACCAGTCCAGGAATAGCCGGACTTTAGAGAACATGTTGGAAAAAACTTACACTGTATATAAACTGGCAGTGTATCTGATAACCCACATCAGCACTGAGTAGAAAATAACAACATTGTCTGGTCTGCCATGTAATCCCCCTGTGTTCAAATTTTACTGGAGCAGTGTACGAAGCAACATTCACCCCATGCCTATGACATAATAACTTTCCCTTTGAGATATCTGAACATTATTATGGATGAGGGCAGAACTTACTACTCTGCAACACTAGGAAACTGCCTAAGCAATTGAAGGAGAAGGAAAAACTAGTTTGCTCCCAATAGCACCTTTGAATACATTTAAATGTTTAAAATCAAGATGTTCCCCTTCTTTGGACCTAGAGAGAAGACATTCTGGAGAGCACTGTCAAAGAAATGAAAGTGGAAACCGCATCTATTTTGACTTTCTATTCACTTCCATAAGAGTTCCACGGTGTTAAATAAATTTTGCTTTTCCCACTCTTTAGTGTCCTGTGACAGCTTTTTATACAGTTTGGAGGAGCAAGCATCACACTATACTGCTCCTGCTTGGCTCAATAAGAACCAAGAGAAGGATTAAGAGGATGATTCTCTGCACAGGAGGTAGCAGGAAAGAGACATCTGTAAGAATCCTAGGTGAGGTCACATGGGAAGATGCAGCCGGAATGAGGCTAATATAGGCTGCAAAGCCAACAACCAATAGAGAAGGCAAGCTGGATGGCATTGCTGTTGGAACAAGGGAAGGGAAGATAGTAAGCGAAAGCCTCCAAATCCATATGTACAAGGAATATATTTATTTTAGAACACTCATTCTCCACCTTGCTGCCCGCTGTTAGCCCCCAGGTTACTTACAAAGCTTTAAAGCCTGTGGAAAACAAAAGAGTTACAATTATTGTTTAACAAGACAAAAATAACGGAACTGTGACAAGTCCAAGGAACACCTTTGTATCTTTCTGGCACTTCTAGAGGACAAACATGGGAAAAAGTTCTCAGCCCCACCACCCCATATATAGGGTTGCCAACCTCCAGCTGGTGGCTGGAGATCTCCCGCTATTACAACTGATCTCCAGGCAACAGAGATCAGTTCCTCTGGAGAAAGTGGCCACTTTGGCAATTGGACTCTGTGGCATTATACCCATTGAAGTCCCTCCCCTCCTAGGGTTGCCAACCTCCAGATACTAGCTGGAGATCTCCTGCTATTACAACTGATCTCCAGCCGATAGAGACCAGTTCCCCTGGAGAAAATGACTGCTTCGGCAATTGGAATCTATGGTATTGAAGTGCCTCCCTTCCCCTAACCCGCCCTCCACAGGCTCCACCCAAAAAACCTCCCGCCAATGGCAAAGAGGGACCTGGTAATCCTATCCCCTCCCTAAATTCTTCCCTCCCCAGGCTTCACCCCAAAAATCTCCAGGTATTTCCCAACCTGGAGCTGGCATCCCTACCCATATACCCCTACTGCTGCCACAGTTTCTGTCTTTTGAGGACTACAATGAACATGGTGGGCATACCCTCCTCCAAGAAGTCATTGCTGAGCCACCTTGGCAACTGATGTCAAATGTCATGGGGGGCATTTTTCCCCATAGGCCAATGTTCTTAAAAGCCTCCTCCAGTGGGTCCTCTTTCTTCTGTGACGTTGCTGGAGGATTGGGGGTAGGGGCAAAGCTGGTAAATGTCTCCCAGCCCTCAAAGGGATAAAATAGATAAGAATAGTCTGTCTGACCCAAGAGTTTCTGAATTAATTTCAGAGTATGTTCAATCCATTTAACATCAGGTACTGCAGTGATAAAGATCAGCTCCGCCTTTTGGCGATCCTTTATTAAAAGTCAGCTCAGTTCCACTCCTGTTACCTTAAATGTTCACATATTTTAAATGTTTCCTGGAAACCTAGAAATGTGTCAAGTTGCAGAACATATTTTTAGAGTTGGTTTTGAAACAGAGTATTTTAGAATTTAAAGTGTATTGCACAACAATGAAATCTCTCTATACCTGACAGTAACATAAATAGTGTTGCAGCATTGGATAATTAGACCTAGTATGAAAATGTGCATTTATGACACACTGATAAGTGATGAGGTATTACAGCTTTTGTATGCAAGATGTTAATGCTTAAGAAATGCCAGCTCTGGAATGCTATGATAGGGATTAATGCCCCTACCCTTAAATACCATTAAATGAAAAGATGGCCATAGTGGAGCTTCTCACAAGAGGATATATCTATGTAAACCATACACTGCACATGCTATCAGAGCACAACATTTAAACCATCTTGCCTAAATCTTGAACTGCTTTTTTACTCTTCAAGTCAGATGGTGAAAAGCATTGCAGTATTTTAACTCTTTCTGGCAGGTATGTTCAACCCACTGTTGCATTGAAGAGGTTTGCCTCATTAGGGAAGGGAAGGGAAGGGAAGGGAAGGGAAGGGAAGGGAAGGGAAGGGAAGGGAAGGGAAGGGAAGGGAAGGACAGCCTGAACCAAACCCTGGATGAGAGATAACCAAGAGGGAACAGAAGCTGTTGAGACTAGAATCATGAAAGATAGTCTCCAGGAGAATTTCCCCAGGAGCAAAAACAAGTCTTTAGGAGGAGAACACACCAAGGTCTTCTAGCCAGATCTGAAATCCAGCATGGTGTAATGGATGAATATTGGACCAGGGAGACCTGGGTTCAAATCCTCACTCAATCATGAAGTTCACTGGGCAGCCTTGGACCTAACTGTGCTAGATGGACCAATGGTCTGTCTTAATATAAGGCAGCCTCATAAATCATTCTTTCAAGAGCCAGTCTCTTTGTGGTCTATCATCATAGGTTTGGTTCCGTCTTTGCTACCTTACTTACCCTTCTGTGCCAACCTCCTGCTATACAATAGTGGGTTAAACATACTCTGTGTGGAAGAATTAAAGTATCGCATTGTTTTTCACCATCCATCTTGAAGAGCAGAAAACATAAGGAGAGTTCTGAGATCTTTCATTTGGATTGCACAGTGACATTCGTATTTATATATTCAATAGACCAATCAAATATTTATTCAATTATTCTGGTACTTTTAAAAAACCAAAGTAACGTGCTTTATATTGATAGTTCCGATTCTCAACATAAAAATATCTTCGTATAAAACATGAAGCTGCTTAAGCAATTAATAATTCTATGTACATCGTAAATGTTTGCTTAACAAAATCTGTCTCAACTTCACGCATTAATCAAAATGAATGCCACATTATTTTATATAATTAAGCAGAAAGTCATTCACCAAGTAGTAAATATCATGGACAATAAAGTGAAATGAACCAGTATTAACCCTATGGTGTTTGTTAATAGTGCAGGTACTCAATGGTCCACAATGCAATTATTGCAGTTAATTGAAGGGTCGTGTTGCCAAAGATTAATAATTGGGAGGCATCTTAATGATCCATTCATCAGAGATTGAAAGTGTAACAAACAGCTTTCTCAGATTTTAAGAAAATGAAATGCAATCATCACCTTTGGTCTCCAGCTCATGTAGTACTCATAGAAAGCCCAGGCTGAAAAGGCAAGGCATCTTTGTGCAATTATATATTCCAGTTTTTTTCAAATTCTAGCCTTCTTCGTTGGAATACCCAGCACCATACAGAGCTACTGCTTGTCCTGTTTAAGCCAAGCTGTGAGCTTCAGGGTGCTTAGTAAAGCCAAGAAAGAACTAACCATGTGCTGAGTTCTTTATAGCAGAAAACAGAGAGCTGGCACAGGCCCCAAGAAGTTAGGGAAGGTTCAGCAGTACTTGGGGCGGGGGGGAATAACATACAGAATAAATGTGTAGAATCATTGCCTTAGGAGGCAGCCACGTCTCACAACTCCATGTTCATTCCATTCCTGGTAAAGATGCAGGAAAAATCAAGGTTAATACTGTTATGGTCAGGAGTTCCTGAGCCCATGGCAAACTGTTTATTTTCCTGAGCAGGGGAAGGCATGAGAAACAGGAAACTGGTTCGGTCTGAGAGCCCGCCATTTGGCGTTCTTGCCAAGGAAAGGGTGAGCATCGTAAAACCCAGATGCTATGTGCCAGGAAGGCCCTTGTGGCATGGTAAAAGGAGGGTCTACATAGGAGAGATATCTGACTCTTGATTCAGAGGGGGGAGTTTTTACCTCAGCAGGCAGAAGGGTTAAAAGGGGAAGCAAGAAGCTGAGAGGTGTGATGGGATTTGAGAGGAGAGCAGAGAGGAAGGGTCAGCTCTGTTCTGACATGTGGGATGCTGGGATGGGTGTAGGGTTGCCAACCTCCAGGTACTAGCTGAAGATCGTCTGCTTTTAGAACTAATCTCCAGCCGATAGAGATCCGTTCACCTACAGAAAATGGCTGCTTTGGCAATTGGACTCTATGGCATTGAAGTCCCTCCCTTCTCCAAACCCTGCCCTCCTCAGGCTCCACCCTCAAAATCCCCAGGTATTTCCCAACCAGAGCTGGCAACCCTAGATGGGGGAAATGTGCTTGAACTGTGATGGTAACTAGCATGAGGCAAGTAAGTTAGATATATGGTTTTATTTTTATTTCCTTAGATCCATATCTCTTACTATCGGGGCTATTTCCTGTATCTGTGCTCTGTAGTGAAATGTAATCTTAATTAAGGGGTTGGAACATGGGAGGAGCAACCAAAAGGAATCAGGAAGTTACAAAGAGACCAAGGAAGAAAGAGAAGCAGGCGCCAGGGAGGAACTGTTGGCCGTTATAGAAGTTCAATAAATAGCTTGTCATACCAATACCTGAAGTCTCTGGCATTCATAAGACATTCTCCAGTTTAATATTCTGTAATAAATTTTCTTTATGTTTAAGAAAGAAGGCTGTGCCTGAAATCTCACCCACATGTTAAGGCAGCTCTTACACACTAAAGGATGCACTCAAAGGGAGAGCTAACGTAGTTGGAAGCTCTGCCCTTTGTACGTGCTCAGAGGCAGCCTTACCAGGGTTCCCCAATGCACTGGTTTATTGAGAGCCTGTGTTTTATATCTTGGGGTGGTGGCAGGGAGAGGAAACATGTTTTTTTACACGCATTCAAACACACAACATGCATGTGAGAACACACAAACCCAGGGTGGGAATCTGACAAATTCAATGTCTTATTTATACGAATTCTGGCTCTTAATCTTCAGTCCTGTGCATAGGCCTGGCAAATGGTGGGAGGCTTGGGGGTGGGGATATGGGGGGCGCAATGTTACCATATCACTTCCTGGGAAAGCCCGGAAGTGACAAATGGTGGGAATTCCCACCATAGCAGGAAGCCTGGCAGCCCTACCTGTGCGGCTCTAGGGATTGCTAGAAACGGATTGGTAAAACCATAGAGCAGGCATCCACAACCTTTTTGAGTCTGGGGGCACCTTTGGAATTCTAACCCAGGGCCACAACCACAAATTGGCTGCCACAGGAGACTGAGCCAAACACAAAAGGAAGTGAGGTCATGCACAACTGTAATAGTCACATTTCAACATTTCAGGCACAAGCTCTACTTAAGAGGATGCCTTTTAAAATGAACATATTGTTTAAGAATATTTTCTTATATACACACAGCTTACCTTCAGTCATGCAGTGAAGATCCTGTGCTGGAGATCTCCTGCTATTACAACTGATCTCCAGCTGATCTCCAGCCAATAGAGATCAGTTCACCTGGAGAAAATGGCCGATTTGGCAATTGGACTCTATGGCATTGAAGTCCCTCCCCTCCCCAAACCCCACCCGCCCCACCCCAAAAACCTCCCGCCAGTGGCAAAGAGGGACCTGGCAACCCTGGACTGCTTACACCACCTCTCTTTACTTACAGACACCTGGGCCACCATTGGGGGGGATCACTTTTCCGAGCATTAGAATTAAAATGATTAGCTTGTAGGGTTATTATATGTCTCATCTCCCACTAAAAGTAATAAATAATAAAATGCAAAGAAAAGTGTGCAAATTGGTCTTCAGGCAAAGATCAAATAATGAGGGTAAATATTGCAAACCTCAGAAAAATAGGGGAGAAATGAGCTGTTCGTGTCCATTAGCATAAGTATAAATGCACAACATTGCAAGATTATATTCCAGAGTATAAAGAAGTTATTCTAATTAAAGCACCACCCAATTTCTTCTCAAACTCACATCTTTTGTGTATGTAGGGCTTTGAAATGATAATGTGCACTACCAGCAGAACAGTCTTTCTCCACGCCCTCCTCTTTCCATTTCTGGGTTTTGAATATTTGATTGAACAGTTCTATCAAAGCCTGGATAAAATCCCAAAAAGAAAAGTTATGTTATTTCTTACCTTGCCCCAACAAGTTGATCCAATAAAAGACTTCTCCAGCTATTTTCCTTCTCCCAATTTGTTTTCATTCCCTAGCCACATAAAAATGATCAAATCCATCAGTATTTAGTCTGAAACTGGAATCAATGATATCCTTGTGATAGTCTCTTTTTTAAGTCTTGCTTTTATTTCCTCTTCTTGTCTTTCAGTATAAGCAGTCAAGGTTATAAGACATCAGTTTTATATCCTAGGGCCCCAATGAACTGTTCACGTTTAAAATGACACTTCTGTTTAAAGACCCGCTGATTCTCCAGGACGTATGATTTAGTGTTCCGGCACTCCATAAGCCTCATTTCATACCTCCAAGAACTAACTAGTCAAAGTGTTAAATAAACATGAAGTGCTGAGCTTGTTTTCTTTCCAAAAGTGCAATCACTGTGTTACTCTAATGATTAAATATTGTTTAAATATACAACTGAGAGACGAGTTTCACAGTCTATTCTTTCCATGCACTTCATTTTTTATGGATTAATTATTTTGTGTTCAGACAAAGGTTTTAATTAGGAGTCACAAAGAGTTTCTGAAGAGTGAAGTGGTAATGGTTTTATCTGCTTCAAACCACTGATGAACAGACACATTTTTGGGGAAGAAAAGAAGCTGCCAAGAGATAAAGCTCTCTTGAACCAGAGCGCATTAAGCACTGTGGGGCTGAAGCCACAAGACATTTTGTCCTTTTTGTTCTCTGTTTTTGTAAGAAGGACTGAAGGAATTTTGCTCCTCTCTCAGCAAAAAATGAAGTCCTCGTTTCTGTGGCAAAACCCAGATCCCAGCTACAGCCAACAATTGACATTTTCAGGGCTCGTGTGATTATTTGTAAGCGGATAATGATAGCCTACAGCAGTCATTTCTCAATTTCAGCTCATTTGTGGCAAAACAAAATAAAACTAGCCTTTACACATAAGCATACTTCTGAACTTGGGTGGTTTCATTTAGGAGAACAATGGATCAAGCACCAGAACCACTGCTCAGAGAAGGGGTTGTAAAAAATTCAAGCTGGGATTCTAGCACTATGCACCAACATCCTAACAGCCCTAGCTGTCAGATGATACTGAAAAGCAAATCCTGTTGCCATCTATGCTGACCTCAACCCTGCCTTTAAAACTGTGTCTCTTGACACCCCCAGCCTTCCAGAGTCAGTGGTATGGGTTAATCCATCACTCTTTTGATATCAAATTCAAGTCTCTCAATTAAGGCATGCATTTTTCCAGGCTTTTCCAAGAGGAAGTAGCCTGGCAATCTAAGATCTCCATGGGTGCATTGATCAAGGCTTTTTTTATGTGATTCCCCACAACACCTCACACCCCAGGCCATAAGTAATGACCCAAGTTTGCAAAATAATAAGAGTTCTTCTCCAAATCTCCCTCACATTAATCTCCCTCACAATTTAAACCTCTCTGGAAAGCTAATACAGGATCCAGAAAGGAGCATTAACACATCCCCAGATGTTGTCAACAAGTCTGGGTCACTTGTCATATCTGTTTGACTCAATCAACTGCAGTAAAACACACACACCCCAGTTTTCATTACATCACCTAGGTACTCTTCACTGCTACCCCTTTAGAACACAGTTTTCACTGTCCTATAGCAGTTTGGATTCTAACCCTTGCACCAATGGGGTCTTGGATCCTAAAGTTGCACTAATCTCAGTGCAACCCACATTTGACCAATGAGCATCAGGATCCTGCACTTTTGGCCCAGTGCCATTTTAGATCCTAGTACTGCACCAAATTTGGCCAATAGTAGTACTGTACCTAGAGTTTTGCCCATGTAAATCCAGGTGCATAAAAAAGGGCATGTCAAGCCTTCCATTTTCATAGATGGTTCTGCTCCTGAACCTTCTTCATCACCTCAAGCATGAACCACTGGACTTCTTCAAGACAGGCATAAGATGTTTTTATTTCTCCTGCCATGATTCCCTTTCCTTCCTGGGTCTTCCATGTCTTCCTATCTACTCCCACATTTAGCTTCTCTATTCCCCATTATTGGTCAGTCTGGCCTAATGTCAGCTGGCCTTCCCCAAAACATCTCCCATTTGGCTAGGGATTCCTACCCTCCCATCAAAAAATTATTTACCCATTTATCCCACCATTCCTTTTGGTCCCTTTTTTGGCAACCCATCAGCTATCTCTTCTCTTCAGGCTGATTTCTCTGGACTCGCCACATGAGAGGAACATAATTTGCACTAAAAGTAAATTTAATTTGTTTTTTGCCATCAAGTTGCAGTTGATTTATGGTGATCCTGTAGCATTTACAAGGCAAGAGCCATTCAGAGGTGATTTGCCATTGCCTGCCTCTGTGTAGCAACCCTGGTATTGCTTGGTGGACTCCCATCCAAATGCTAACTAGGGCCAACCCTACTTAGCAGCTGAGATCTGAGAAGCTCAGGCTAGCCTGGGCCATCTAAGTCCGAACTGGACACTTAGCTTGCTGTAATACAGTTGAATAGGATTGCCATAATACCATTACTGTTTTATCGGTGCAATTGAATAGTTCAGTCTTGCTGTCTTGAGCTACCACTAACTATGCTGTTCCCTCTTTTTCGATTCTGTACCCTGGACAAGGCAATGAAGTTATTTACAGGTTAAGTATGTCTCCCCTCCATCTTTCCTTCTCTGGGAGATTGATTGCATCAAGCTGAGAACTCTGTATCCAACAGACTCAAATAATCCCTTTTTATCCCAGGACTCATGTGGTAGGGGATGCTCTCTACGTGTTAGCCCTGACACAGGGACCTACTTGCTTGATACAAGCAAGATTACTTCAGAGAAATAGCTTAGATGTTCCCTTTACTCAAGTTACTTTCAGTTCTCAGTCCTCAAGCTTAGTTCTACCTCACAGAACTATTATTCAGACGTTCAGACCCTCAGCTTCAGACTCTCATCTCTGTTCCCAGCCTAGCTCTCTCTGACTACCCTACCTCAGTGGCTGTAATCCTCCACACCTTCCTGCTACTGGAATAGCTCTACCCCAGAGACTAATTCCCCTTGTGACTTGAGAATGGGCCCTCTCTAACCCAGTTCTCACTCCTGTCATTCCCACAGGTTGTGTGTGTCTATAGCTTTGGCTTTCACTGAACCCTCAGGTTCACAGAGTACAGCTAGGAGTGTCAGCTCTCTGGCTTCTCCCACTCTTCGCCTGTCAGCTCTTGCTGCTGGTTAACCCCTTATCTGTCACAGTGAGGCTGTCCTTGAAGATAATCCAGAACCTACAAAGAGTACAGAGCATTCACCTGCTGTCAGCAATTGGGCAGGGCATATTCACCCAGTTTTAGAACAGCTTCATTCCAGTTTGATTTCAATTAAAGCAAACTTCTTTTTCCCTAGAAAGTGGGAGTGTGACCCTGATAGTTCTGCTGGATACTATTGACCATGATACCATTCTGCTGGGCCACCTCATGGGTTTGGGACTAAGGGACACCGTGTTATAGTGGTTTGAGTGCTATCTGGAAGGCCAGTCCCAAAAGGTGGTGCTGGGGGTTCCTGCTCTGTCCCATGGCCATTGGCCTGTGGGGTTCTGCAGGGTTTGATCTTATATCCCATGCTATTTAATATCTATGTGAAGCCACTGGGAGAACTCATCAGGAGGTTTCTGCTGTTGTGTAACCAATATGCAGAGGATACCCAACTCTACCTTTCTTTTCCACCTATCAGTTCACCTGGAAAAAATCAGTTCACCTGGAGAAAATGGCTGCTTTGGCAATTGGACTCTATGGCATTGAAGTCCCTCCCCTCCCCAAACCCTTCCCTCCTCAGGCTATGCCCAAAAAATCTCCCGCCGGTGATGAAAAGGGATCTGGCAACCCTAGTGACAAAACATGCCCTGGTTTTTCCTATACAAAACTATGGTACCATTTCAAGTATCCAAAGTTCTTGCTCTACATCCAAATCATTCACCAATTAAAGGCAGGAATGGTGGAATGTTTGGTGGGGTGGCGCACTTAGTCCATCACACAACTAGCACAATAGTTCAAATTAATTGTGTATATTGTGGGCTGTAATGTGACTCTCTTCCTAAGGAAATGAATTAAAGGTACCATTTTACTTTTAACTTCCATGACTTTTATGATCCAAAATCAAACCCTACACATTGTTTGAATGTAATCTCTTTTCCCCCCCTATGATTTAATATAGTATACCTTTTTGGGAAGCAACCTCGTACTACAGCTCTGACACATTTGAAGAAAGAAGATCTACTGGGAAATGTAGAACCAAGAGCTATAAGACACTGGGTTACAGTTCAAGGGAATTTGCAATTTAAGTATATGATGACTGGAAAAGAGATGTAGATGCAAGGTGAAATGTATCCTTTAACTGCCACATCTACAAGAAGGTTAATTAAGTTACCAACATTCTGGAGAGCAAGGTGCAAAGCACAGCTATCAAGTAAAATATTTTCATGGGTTAACACAATTTGTAAGCCATGGACATTCCCTTCACAAAATTTTAAAAAATCTGCAAATCCATTAGCTTGTAGTTATTGAATATAAGAAAACCTCACTTACCCGTATGGTGTGCACATCTGAATAATGAGAGGTCTAGAAATGTTGTATTTTAACAGGACACAGCACTGATACAGGACTATAGGAAGGCAAGAAATATCAGTGACAAGATGTAACAGGATCAGGCTCTACTGTTAGATTCAAATCCAGTAGCAATTTCCAGGGTATATGCTTTCGAGAGTCAAAGCTCCCTTCATCAGAGAGCTTTGATTCTCAAAAACGTATGTCCCAAAAATCTTGTTGGTCTCTAAGGTGACACTGGACTCAAATCTAGCTGTTCTACTGCAAACCAACATGACTAACCTCTGAAACTATCTAAAAGGCTCTATTGTTTGTTTACATAGTCCTATGCAGATGGTCATTAGGTATATAAATGAATGTGTGGAGAGGGAATTAGGTCCAATCTCTGCATGGTCCAGTCACTGAATGATATACATTCACAATCTCATCTGCAAGCATGCATAATAGCATGTATAAAGACATAACAAGTGCATACATGATCTGCACCTTGCCAAAACAGAGGGCATAAATTACGCAGAGAACCTATGCATGTTGGGATGCAGCTTTGCAAACGGCACCCTAAGGTTCCTATCCCAGTACAAATGCATGCTCATTTCTACACTTGACCATTAAACAGGACAAGTAAAGTGTTGCAATTAGTTAAGTAACTGAGTTGCACATTCATGTATGTATTCCAGTTTTGCTGCATTTTATTATATTCTCCTTTACTAACAAAAAAAAATATGGCTTTCAGTGCCTTATAACAGTGTTCTTCAACCCGTATGTTGTGACTCTCAGCTTGGTCACAGATCTCCCCTGCTAGATCATAAACCCCTATACAGCCGCCGCCAACCCCTTACAAGTCTGGCCTCCAATGCACTTCATATGTGCTTGAAGACCAAAGTCCCTTGTTCCTGAGATTAGTTTTTTTTCACAGGTATGGAGGGCTCTGCAACTCACTGGCAAGGCATATTGGGTAATTTTGTGGGTAGGAGATGTCTGGGCCAGGTTGTACTCATGGAGGACAGAAAGAAGGCAAGGGAAAACTTGCTTAGGAGGGCTTGTTCCTCGCTGTACTGTATCTCTTTTGTGCTTCCTGTCTTTTGGTTTGCTGTTCAAGGTCTTGGCTTTTACACCGGTGAGGTCCTAATTCTTGCTCCTTCTCTTCCTGCTACATTGCTGTGATGTCACATGGCTGCCTCTCCAGTGCTTGTGGCTCAGTAGGTCCCATACTGTCACTTGGTAGTTAAAGATGGGTCTGGAAATCTGGAGTGTAACCCAATTCACTTCTTTAAGAAAACATAGTTCTGACATTTATATATTTTTGAGAGTAGGAATGTTGCATACTTATGAAATAACAGAAATTTGGGGGGGAAAGATGTTTATATGAAACATCTTCAGGTGATTATCAGTCCAGTAACCTTCAAGTTGCCCACAGTATGATCACTGTGATTATGTGATTGCAATTACAAGCCTGAGAATATGGAGTCAATTGAACAGCCTTGCATTTCTGGCCTCATTGAGAGCAACATGGCATAGTGGTTAAGAGCAGCACACTCTAATGTGGTAGACAGGGTTTGTTTCCCCACTCCTCCACATGAAGTTGCTGGGTGACCCTGGGCTAGTCACAGTTCTCTCAGAACTCTCTCGGCCCCAGCTACCTCACAAGGTATCTGTTGAGGGGAGGAGAAGGGAAGGCAGCTTTGAGACTCCTTAAAGGTTAAAAAAAAAAAGCGAGGTATAAAAACCAACTCTTCTAATTGTTCAAGATACCTGGATTTCCTACATAAAAGAATAGGAAGAAAATTTGCCCCAGTGGATTCAAAACTCCATATAAGCAAGCAGGATGGATAAGAATAAGCCACAGATCCATTTGCAAAGTGTGCTTACTATTTGACGTTATAATGCCCAATAATTGAGATTCTGATAATGTTTTTACATACACGAGCTTGCTCTGATCTTTCTCTTAAGCTTACTCTTATGTCGTACTACATATGCCATCCCAACTCAATGACTTTCCCAAAGTTCTTTCTCTTGTGTCTTATTTCTTGTGTCTTTGTGTCATCTCCACTCTCTTCTTTTCTCTTCATCTAAGTAAGCACCTTCCTTTGTTATGAACCTTCCGACCTGTGCCTCTATCACCGTTTTAACCACTAGCCAGTCATATCACATGTATGACTGTCTTAGCAGGAAATTATTTGTCCTCAGCCAGGACTGAGGCCAGATGCCTTCCCTTGGGGATTCATGCAACAACCTTGCACAATGGTCCAGATGAACACTGGAATGGTCCAGTGAAGGCATAATCTGCCATATATTGTTCTATATAGTTCTTTCATTATTCTTTCCAATTTGTTTCTAGCTTGCTGCTATTCTAGACCAAATTCCCTGCTCCAGATTTTGCTCCTGCGCCCACATGCTTTCCTCACTCTGTTGTGCTTATTGTAGCCTGGCATCCAATAATAATCTTCTATAACATTATCCCCCCTCCCAATTCTACTATATTCATGATATTTTTGATGGGGACCATGACCACTCTTGAAGCTTCTCTCCTTGGACTTTGATGTTCACCTCTGCTCGCTCAGTAGTTTGACTTCTTAGTTAGAAATGCTGACCTCTGCTACTCTCTGGTTTCTTTTCTAATGAATCACTAGAGTTTTTTCATGAATTGATTCAACCTCATCCTCCATGGCCTGGAACCTTTAATGTTGACAAGTTAGCTCACAGAAACATACCACAAAAAGATAAGACAACAACCTAAAAATATAGATCCTTCTTAGAACTGTGTTTGGCTAAAATATTGCTATAAGGAAATGATCTAGATGCTGTATCTGTTTTTATAAAAACTCCAATAGTGTACATCTTAACTGTTGCATTCTTCATACAACAAAAGACCTTGCAGCCGATAAATATCAGAACAGATTTGTTACATCTGCATTATTGGCAACTAAAAAAACAAATCACTCTAGTCTCAGAGCCTGAGCAATTGCCAGCCAGTAATAAATGGATGAATCAGGTTAAGGATTTACTGCCACTGGGAGTAACACACCCGTACACACCATATTGTAGAAAACAGAAACGGTGTTGAAGCCTTGGAAATACTTATATCTTCACCTTTCCACACTTTGCAGATTGCATTCCTGAAGAACACTCTATTCTCCCCTACTCCCCCCAGTCATAGATTGGGTGCAAGCAGGGTTGCCAACCTCCAGGTGGGGTCTGGAGATCTCCTGGAATTACCATTGATCTCCAGATGAATATAACCAGTCTCTCTGGAGAAAATGAACATCTATGAATTCCCAGACTGGAGTCGGCAATCCTAGGTACAAGTACAGATAGGTTACATATCACACATAAAAGGTGTAGCCAGCTCTTCCTTTCCCCTCTCCCATCCACAAAATATTAATTCTGATACAGTTTGCTTCCACTGGAGGTAAAGCCACAAATAAGATACCAGATTCCCCTATGTGCTGAATTCGGTGGTATTCCTATGTTACTTAAGGCAGCTGACAGTTCTATATTCTATAGCTAAGCAGAACTGCTGATCTACCTTGTCTATTCATTTGAATTGTCTACAAAATAGTACAGCAACTTAAAGAGGTTAAAGAAAACCATATCCCAGACTAGTTTATAACTTGCCATGCAATAACCCTAGGCCCAAACAGGCTTAAATGTAGGGCCTGAAGTTCCATATGTTACTAGGGCTGTGCATATCAATATGCCGAAGAAAACCCGAAATATGCTTTTTTGGTATTGGGGGTGGGGGTTACCAGCAAAAAATGGCAGCAAAAAAAATTGGGGGCTGAAAAAAGCAGATTCCCACCTTTTCATACCCGCAGCCATTCATAGAATCATAAAATCATAGAATTGGAAAGAACAACCAGGGTCATCTAGTCCAACCCCCTGCACAATGCAGGAAATTCATAGCTACCTCCCCCCCCACACACACACACACACAGTGATGCCTACTCCATGCCCAGATCTCTGGCCAATCTGGCCTGGAGGAAAATTGCTTCCTGACCCTAAAGAGGCAATCAACATTACCCTGGGCATGCAAGAAAGGGCCACAAGAGCCAAGAACAGATCTCTGTCGGCTGGAGATCAGTTGTAATAGCAGGAGATCTCCAACTATGGAGGTTGGCAACCCTGTCTATTTCAAGCCTAATGTTTGTGATAAAACACTGGTTGAAACAACACTGATTGAAGATGGAGTTGAGGATGAAGGCTACAAGCTGAAGACAACATTCAGTCGTTTCGTCTAGCTTCCTCAGTTCAGACTGTATCATTAAAAGGAGATGTATATACATGAAACATCTTCCCTGGCATTCACAGCATAAACTAACAGCTTTAGAAATGCATTTTCTGCTGGTGGCAGGGGATCTACTGCCCCCCAATGGGCCCTTCCCATTGCCGCTCAGCTGGGTGGTGGGAGAAAAATGGAGGGGAAAATAGGAGGGGCATCCCGATGGACTAATATCACTTCTAGTGTGACCAGAAGTAATATCTGTGTGGGTCTGGTGACATTCTAGCATTCTACCAAAACCCTATAGAGTTTTGGTTGAATGATAAAGCTTTACCAGTGATGCACTGATGTCACTTCCAGCTGCACCAGAAGTGACATCAGCACATTACCAGCAACATCGTTGTACTGCAGAAAAGGTTCCCATCCCCCCACTGAGAGTCTCCCGCCAGTTGCCAGCCTCATGCTGGCAACCCTGAATTGAAACCCCATATATATTCTAGTACTAGTCCCAGTTTCATTAGTAAAATGATCACATATTGCATTTTTCTTACAAATACATCCATGCACTTACATGCAGATTGTATGTGTGTTCACTGTAATGTGTGCATAGAACAAGAAAAAGATACACTGTTTTCAGGAAAGTATTCAAATGTGATTCCTCTTCCTACAAACTGAAGTGTTATAATCCATTTGGAGAATTAAAATGCATATTAAGATTCAAGGATACTAAATTATTTAAATAAATGAATAAAACCTCAACTATGGACATTATAGGAGAGTTTTTATTGGCCCTTTGTGGAATTCAGTTTTGATAACATGAGAGGGCCTCTGCTGGCAACACCTGTCTTGTCAGAAATGGCCCTGTTGAGTCTTAGAACAAAGGAGCCAAGGGTTCAGATTAGCCTTATAATAAAGCCAACCCTCAAAACTGGAATTTGAGATACACTGGCGTGTTTTTTTTTTACTTTACGTTTTCTTTAATTAAGTAAAGTAGGTACACTGGGAAGTCATTTCTTCTTGAATTTTAATGGTAATGCCAGTGGATATGATACACATTGCTAATTGCGTCAGACCATATACAAGGCCATTGAATTTTAATACTATTTGAGGAAAATCTTTATATGTCCCAAGGAAATTATACAAAGAGCCCTGATTTTCCACACAAGTTGGTATGTAGTCAATGAATTGAAACCAACACTGGGAAGAAAAAACTGTGTGTATGTGTGTTGCAAATCCAGACCTGTTTTCCGAGACTTTTCTGTGGAAAGTAACCATTTGTAAGTGACATGTTATTAAACTTGTACACTGAATATTAACAATTCCAAAGAGAGAAGATGTGTGTATAATTGTCATTTTTGAACTGTCAACAAGAATTAAAACTATATCTAGTCAGGCTATCATACAGGGTTTAGAACAGGGAAAACATTGCTGTATTTGGCAGGAGACTCAATAGAGGGGGGAAAGTTAGTGAACATAAGTATAGGAACTTGATAATTACTTGGAACCCAATTAATATCAGAATGGTTGCCATTATTCTCAGAGGACCACCATTTCATCTAGCATGCAGGTGTACTTTGCAACAGCAGATCACTCTGATGAAAGACTGCGAGAATTTCAATGACACCTTGAGGGATCTTATGAATAAAATATCAAAAAATGGACATCTTCTTTGTATATGGAGATTGTAATGCAAAATTTGAAACAGGTTTATAATGTATCCAAGATAAGATGTGTGTTATCTGTCTCACAGATAGACAGACAGACACCGCCAAGTCAAAGTTTTTAATAATGAGACCTTTTTGCTTAAAGTCAGGTTCTATCAGAGTTCTACAAGAAAGGCTATCCTAGTGGAATAATACCACATCTACAGACAGATTAGCTGGTGGTAAAGCAATACAAGAAACAAAACAGAAAGCCATTCCGAAGACCCAAAATATAGCAGATTGATATCTGAAAGATTTAACATGGTTTTCTAAAGTTGCCAGTTACATAGGACACCTACCACACCATTAAACCTAGTTTTAAAGTGACAGAGAGCGCATAGACAGGTGAGGATAGGCAAAAATACCATCACACCCTGTGTCTGGTTCTGCTCATATTTGCCCCCATGTTCTCCATTTGTGAGATTTTTAAAAAATATTTTGTTTCAACATGGATTCTTTTGCTTGTTTTTGAAGATAGTTATGTCCATTTATTTCATAGAATTGTAGAATCATAGAGTTGGAGGGGACCACTAGGGTCATCTAATCCAACCCCCTGCACAATGCAGGAGATTCCCAACTACCTCTCCCTTACACACACCCCAATGATCCCTATTCCAGGCCCAGAAGATGGCCAAAAAAAACCCCTCCAGGATCCCTGGCCAATCTGGCCTGGAGGAAAATTGCTTCCTGACCCCAGAGATCAGCATTACCCTGGGCATGTAAGAAAGGGCCACAAGAGCCAAACACTGACGCAACCCTTCCTGCTCTCTATCTCATGATCTGCCTAAGTTCACAGAATCAGTATTGCTGTCAGATGGACATGTAACCTCTGCTTTAAAACGTCCAAAGAAGGAGAGCCCACCACCTCCTGACAAAGCTTGTTCTACTGAGAAACTGCTCTGTTTAAATGTTCTTCATAATGTTTAGCCAAAAACTCTTTGGATTTAATTCTAACCTGTTGGTTCTGGTCTGACCTTCTGGGGCAACAGAAAACAACTGTTTGATTATTGGTTCTAAAACTTTTCCAGGTACAGACGTCAAGCTGACAGGTTGATAGTAACCAGGATCCTCCTTTTCCTCCTTCTTGAAGATGGGGACCACATTTGCCCACCTCCAATCTTCTGGCACCTCACCTGTTCTCCAAGAATTCTCAAAAATAATGGACAGAGGCTCAGAAATTACATCCGTGAGTTCTTTTAATATCCTTGGACACAATCTGTCCCTGAGGTCTTAGTTTCATTTAAATAAATTAGGTGTTTTTGTACTACCTCTTTGCTGATCCTAGGCTACAACTCCCTTCCCTCATCATGTGTTCTGTTGAGCACCATTTCCCTTGCAAGAGAAAATTGAGGAGTGTTTTTAATTTAAAGGTATTCTATTTTTTTAAATTGATGGCTTCATTTATGGATTTTGTGACCTACTTTGAGGATTCCCATCAAAAAGCAGGATAGAAATCCAACGAGAAAAGTCTTCACAGGTTTCCAAAAAACATCCAGCATTTTTTTTAAAAAAGTTTAAACTGATGTCAGCAAGCTTATGGTAATAATGACAATCACACTTCAGAGGGAGGGGGTTCCACAGTTTATGTGTGTCAGTCAAAATAGCCTTTCCACAGGATCCCACCAACCATATTTCTTAAAAAGGGGGTTCCCACAGCAACCAACCCCCACCAAATGATCTGGGGACCGAAATAGATCAATAAAGGTGGAGACAATCCATCAGGTACTCTGTATCCGAGCCATTCCCAGAATACACAGTAACTTATTGTGACATTATGATTTATGTACCAAGTTTCTGAATACAATGTCTGTAAAATTACCACGATATCCAGTATCCAATCCAAGCTCAAGCAAGTTAGCAAGGTGATTAGGAAATGAGGACTGTGTTTATATAAGTGCTACCAACATTTTGCTTTCCATTTTGTGTTCCAAAGTGTGGGGCAGGAAGCCTGGGTGAAGGCAGGGGGAAGAATCGCCATGTAACAGATGCCTCTGACTAAGATGAAGAAAGGTGTAAACGGTTTTGCCTATTGTCATCCTTGCTTATGGCTATTAATTTTCTTTGCATGGATAAGATCACCTGATTGCGAGCCATTTAGCTGCTGCTTACAAGCCCAGGTACTTAGTAAGTTAGTGCGCCTCCTTCTCACTTATTTCTCTAGTGGGGAGACTCTCTAAGACATTATGCAGCCTAGGAACACGCTACTGGGACTTGCAACATTTCAAATGTATATGTTTGCTTGCTAATCTGTATCTAGTCAGTTTATGTTATGTAAGCTGTTTAGGTTCAAGGGCGTTTCACTAGCACAGCTTATTGGGGACTGCATTTTCTCCAGGGTGCAAGGCAAGCTCTACATCAAAGCCTGATTGAGCAGAAAATATGTGCTAATGTTCACAGCAGTACTCTATTATGGGTATAAGTATGCTTGTAAATATTCACTACATGTTATTACGCCATTTGAACCAAGAATATTGCAAGGTGAAAGGTCAGCCCTAATGCTCTCTCAGGAGGCAGCAGTTTTGAATATAACCAAATGGGATAATGGTCAGGAATACCCAGAGGGGGCAATGTAGCACATCGTAAAGAATTGTGCTGTGAGTTTTAAGTTTTCAGGACAACAAAGATGCCACCGAGATGGCTCATAAGCAGTCATTATTAATGGAATGACAAAGCTAATGTTAAGCAGGATGTCTTTACCGTAATAAATCTTGTCCCTGTGCCATTAGTAGTCCTTACAACTGCAAATAGCAGTTAGGTTATAACCTAACATGGCAGAATTTTATCCTCTCAATCTCTAATGTATTTTATAATGCTGTTAAAGTCAGGAATAGCAAGTGTTTAAGCCCACTTAATCTGGGAGAAGTTTAAGTACGAATTTTAAATGCAAAAAAACTGCTTTGATATTAGTTCGCTTAATTAAATAGAAGAACTGTTTAGTAGTAGATCTCTTTAAGCATGTGCTGTATTAGAAAGCATGAGGAACTCACCCACATCTTTAGCCCTCTGGGTTATGTACTTAGGCATGGATAATTTCATGTGATCTAATACATGGGGACATGTCTGCATTACTAAAAATAGGAGTTGCTAGTTTTTGTATAGCTTTCATATTGGATCCTAGGAATGCAATACAATGTCTGCAGCATACAATTCTAGTAGACCAAAAGTTACATCCTTAGCAGTTATACCTCGTATAAGTCCATTGAAGTCAATGGGTTTAGAAGGATGTAACTCTGCATAGAGTGGCATTGCAGTTTATCCAGGCTAAGTGCATATCCTAGGATGTTAGTGGGCTCAATACACCTATAAAGAATATTTTTTAAAAAAACAAAAGCTATTATGCTTCAAGAAATTCATAAGAAATTAAGAAGGTGAAAACACTGAGAAGGACTTCGCTTAGGATAGAATATTCAAGACCTTGAATATTAAAAAGTGGTGTTTCTATTTTATCACCAAAGACTTTGTAAACTCTTTAAAGAGCACCTTGGAGTCAAAAAGTAGCATATAAATATCATTAAGAGCAAGACTCAAGTCCTGTAGAACCTTAAAGGCCAACAAGATTTCCTCAGTGGAACAGGCTTCTTGGGAGGTGGTAAGCTCTCCTCCCTGGAGGCTTAAGCAGAGGTTAGATGGCCATCTGTCAGCAATGCTGATTCTATGTCCTTAAGCAGATGATGAGAGGGAGGGCATCTTGGCCATCTTCTGGGCATGGAGTAAGGGCCACTGGGGATGTGGGGGAGAGGTAGTTGTAAATTTCCTGCATTGTGCAGGGGGTTGGACTAGATTACCCTGGTGGTCTCTTCCAACTCTATGATTCTATGAGAGCTGATGAGATCAGGCTAGCCTGGTTTATAGTGTGCAGTAACCACCAGCAATCAACAACCAGAACAGTTGATATACCAGGCAGCAATTTGGAGATCAACAAGTAAGTAAATTGACATATACATTAAGGCAAATTAATAGGGGGATTCCCCCCCCCCCAGACAATCCTCAGGAAGGGCTTACCCCAAATGTCTGGGCCATGGCTGACAAGATTTTCCATGTGACCCAAAATAAGCAAGTTTTCCAAAGGTGCGGTAGGTTATAAATAAGCATATCTTTTGTGCCAGAGTAGCACAGAGTATCTCCCACAAACACATGGAAGGAGGTTTTGTTTTGGGTTTTTTGGGGGGGGGTGTTAGGATACAAGTTTAGATATTCTGGACAGACCTTGGCTGATATTGCGTGCTGTGTTCTGAATATGTAATTGCATTCTGCTCTGTAGAAAAAAAGGACAGGGTATTAATTCTCTGCTTTCATCTTTGCAAATCCATTCATACTCAGAGAGTGAGCCTAAATGAACCTCTTAAATAAACAGAACTACATAATTGGTTAGAGCGTATATACGTTATTTGTGGGGATTCACAGAGCAATAAGTCTTAAGAGTACACAAACATAGCTTCATCTCAATATATAGGCTGCATGGAGAGAGTAATTCTAGTGAGTGAGGGACAAAAGAGACCATTCCCATACATAAGAAGGGCTGCATAATACTTTTTACTGGTAAAATTCACACTCTTTTGCTACTAGAATGATGTTCCTAATATTCTATGGAATACATACTTTATTTTAAATAAATAAAAAAAGAAATTCTATTTTACTTACACCAGTGGGGCTCCATCTTCTTTTGCTGAAATCAAGTGCGCCTTTTAGACCTGGAACAAATATTTCCCAAACTAGGTGACAGCAGCTTCATGGCCTAAAGGCTGAATCCTTCAACAGAGCTACAAAAATTTAGCACAGGCTGTGGGTAAGAGGGATACAGTTAGCTTTATCCCACTTACAAGTGTTGTATTCTTGAGGCAACAGGGGTGCACCTCAGTAAAAACCAGACAGGACTTAGCAGCTCTGGCCACCCTTCACACGCTTCATCTACAAATCCATATCCATTCTCTTTTGCCAGTTTCCTGGAATGTAGGTTCACATTTATTAGCAGGTTATTGCTCTGAAAAGTATACCATCTCCTACTTTTTAAGTTGCATGAATGCTTTTTGTCCAGTGGAGTTTAAGTTATCCACTTGAAGGGACCCCTTTTCATGTTGATTTCTCCACTGAGAAACCCTGAATATTGTCATGTTTTGTAGAGGATGCTGATGCATAGTCCAGGTGCAACATTCAATTTATGGATTCTTAGGACACATCTACATGGCAACTTTCCATACTTTTGGTTTATTGCTGTAATGTACAACTGAGAACTGCTGTCATGTACAACTGATAACATAAGAACACAAGAAGAGCCCTGCTGGATCACACCAGTGGTCCATCTAGTCCAGCACCCTATCTCTCACAGTGGCCAACCAGTTCCTCTGGCGGGCCAACAACATGGCATAAAGGCCAAGGCCTTCCACTGATGTTGCCTCCTGGCACAGTCATTCACAGTCTGACTGCCTCTGAACATGGAGGTTGCCTTTAGTCACCATGGCTAGTAGCCACTGATAGACCTATCCTCCATGAATCTATCAGATCCCCTTTTAAAGCTGCCTATGCCTTTTGCTGCCCTGACCTGGATGGCTAGCCTGCTCTTGTCAGATCTCAGAAGCTAAGCAGGGTCTGCCCTGGTTAGTACTTGGATATAAGACCACCAAGGAATACCAGGGTTGTTATACAGAGGAAGGCAATGGCAAACCACCTCTGTTAGTCTCATGCCTTGAAAACCCTACTGGGTTGCCATAAGTTGGCTGTGACGTGATGGTGCTTTACACACACACCTGTGGCCATCACTACATCCTCTGGCAGTGAATTCTACATTTTAATCACTCGCCATGTAAATAAGTATTTCTTTTTGACTGTCCTGAATTGACTGTTCATCAGCTTCATTGGATACCCTTGAGATCTAGTATATTGGAAGATGGAGAAAAAGTTGTCTTTGTCAATTCTCTCCACCCTGTGCATAATTTTATAAACCTCTACCATATCCCCCCTTAAGGTAAAGGTCCCCTGTGCAAGCACCGGGTCATTCCTGACCCATGGGGTGACGTCACATCCCAACGTTTCCTAGGCAGACTATGTTTGCGGGGTGGTTTGCCAGTGCCTTCCCCAGTCATCTTCCCTTTACCCCCATCAAGCTGGGTACTCATTTTACCGACCTCGGAAGGACATAAGGCTTGGTCAACCTTGAGCCGGCTACCTGAAACCAACTTCCGTTGGGATCGAACTCAGGTCGTGAGCAGAGTTTGGACTGCAGTACTGCAGCTTAACACTCTGCGCCACGGGGCTCCTATATCCCCCCTTAGTCATCTCTTTTCTAAACTGAAAAGTTCCACAGTCTGCTGCCTTTCCTCATCGGGAAAGTGTTCCAATCCCCTAATCTTGGTTGCCCTCTTCTGTACTTTTTTCAGCTCTGTGATGTTCTTTTTGAGATTCGGTGACCAGAACTGTACACATTATTTCCAAATGAGGCTGCACCATAGATCTATACATAGGAATTATTTTGTTTCTCTGATCCATCAATTGAATTAAGGAGGGTCACTGGCTGCTGTCCCTGAGCTCCCTATGGACCAGTGTGTGAAATTGGTGCAAATTGGCAGTTGAAGATTTTAAATTTATGCTTAGAGTTTTATTGAATGCATTTGATTGTATATATGATGCGTTTATTTTGACGGATGTGAGCCGCTCTGAGCCTGGCCTTGGCTGGCATACAGAGTGGTGTAGAAATCTAATTAACAACAACAACAACAACAACAACAACAACAATAATAATAATAATAATATCAGCTGTTTTATTTTCAACCTCTTTCCTAATAATCCCTTACATAGTTTGCCTTTTTCACCGCTACAGCTCACTGGGTTAACATTTTCATTCAGCTATCAGCTATGACCCCCAAGATCTTTTTTCTTCTCAGTATCAGCAACTTCAGACCCCATTAGCCTATACTTGAAGTTGGGCTTTTTTGTTCTTAGTTTACACTATCATGAATAATTTTCTGTCTTCAGCCAACTTGGCCACTACACTACTCACCCCTAGTTCCAGATCATTTATGAACAAATTAAATAGTACTGGCCCAATACTGATCCTTGTGGGACCTCACTGCTTACTTCCCTCCATTGTTAGAACTGTCCGTTTATTCCTGTTCTTTGCTTCCTGTCATTTAACCAATTTTTAATCCATAAGACAACTCATACTTTTATCCCATGACTGCTAAGTTCACTCAGGAGACTTTGGTGAGGTCCTTTGTCAAAAGGCTTTGGAAAGTCCAAGTATATAATGTCTATTGGGTCAACATTGTCTACATGCTTGTTCACTTTCTCAAAGAATTCCAAAAAGTTTGTGATGCAGGACTTCCCTTTGCAGAAGCCATGCTGATTTTCCCTCAGCATCCTTTATTCCTCTGTGTACCTAAAAAATCTTTGATTACAATTTATACTAAATTGCCTGGGACAGAGGTAGGCTGGCCGGCCTGTAATCTCCTGGTTTCCCTCTGGACCCTTTTTTAAAAATCGGTGTAACATTTGCTACTCTCCAGTCTTCTGATACAGCAGCTGAAGTTAGTGATAGGTTAGTAGATCAAGTGTGCAAGAAGGTAGCAATACATAGTGAACTTCCTCCATGGTTCTTCTGCCCATTCTTGACAAAGGAGTAGAAAGGAGGGGACCAATCAAAGCACATCTACATTGTGGAGACATTGCTACACCAATCCTCCAAGTCCCTACAAAGAAATCTGTTGCAAGGAATGACTGAGAAGAAATAGAACCAGAAACCATATTAGGCCATAATACCAAACTATTTCTTGAGTAGATATGAGCATGGGCTTTTCCGCATTCTCATTTTCCTCGCTTGTAAGTTCCAGTTTCTTCAGGGGAGAGGGTTCTCTTCTGCCATGTGTTTAAATCTGCAGGGAGTTATGCCAGACATACACCAGTGTAATATCTAATTGACCATTCGAGGGAGCAAAACTAGTGTGAAAAAGACCCTCCCCCAAAAGAAACAGGAACTTACAAGCGAGGAAAATGACTCTGCAGAAAAGCCCTGAATCTCCAATGAAAATGCAAAGCCCAAGAACATCTTTGATTGGCAGGAGGACAATCTTCCCACAGTAGATGTTATTCCCAGGTATCCTCGATGCAATGTTCTCAGTCCTTTAAGAGCTTTTCTGTGTTGCATTGTTCTACCGATATATATATATATATATATATATATATATATATATATATATATATATATATATATATATATATATATATATATATATATATATATATATATATATGGCCACTATGCTTCATGCCCAGTGGAAATAAAAACCCATGATAACAGAAACCATCAGGAATAAACTGGAAATTTCACCACAGGTAAGAACTATACAGCTGATACAGGGTATACACAGGAGAGAGGAAGAAGGTAGAGCTGGTGAGTACTTTCAATTTTCCCACCCAAACATTGAACAATCTTTTGAATAAAGAGAGCTTCAGAGGGCTGCTCTCTGGTGAGGTTCAGCATTAAGATGTGACAAGCACCTTATATAAAACCTTACACGTTATATGTAAAGTCTGTACCCTTTGTTCTGACACGTATCCAGAGGGAAAATCCTTTAGATAAAGCTGTAGCTTTCTATGATGAGGGTAAGGTGGGTGGAGTGAAACTTTTTTTTTAAGCCAAGGACTTGAGCATAGGAATGCTGCACTTTGCAACATTTCCTCCTCTCTACAACTTTTTGTGTTGTTCTCTCATTAACTTCCTGCACAGTCATAATTACTGAATAGCATCTAGCCTCTGGGGTATTTCAGATAACTAAAAATATACAGAAGAAGAAATTTACCATGTTAAAAAAAAAACAGGTCTTTCTTGTGATGGTATTCATCGGTACTGAGTACCGGCACCTGGGGAGGGGGGAATCTCCCAAGCCCTGATGGGGGAATTGGTGGAAATCAGCCCAATCTTATATATGAGTACTGACCTGAGTTCGATCGCGACTGAAGTCGGGTTCAAGTAGCTGGCTCAAGGTTGATTCAGCCTTCCATCCTTCCGAGGTTGATAAAACGAGTACCCAGCTTGCTGGGGGTAAAGTGTGGACAACTGGGGAAGGCAATGGCAAACCACCTCGTAAACACAGTCTTGCCTAGTAAACGTTGTGATGTGATGTCACCCCAAGGGTCAGTAATGACCCGGTGCTTGCACAGAGGACTACCTTTACCTTTATTGACACTTAAAAAAAACACTTGTTAAAAAAGTACTGCCTCTCATCAGGTTCCTTAGAGATGGGACAAGGAACTGAAGATGTGGCACTATGTCCTCAGACTGGATTTACAGGAAACCCTCCATGTCAAAGTAATATTCTGTGCCTTAGTGAAAACCGGGCATTTCTCTTTTGCATCATAAATCATCTGATCTCCAGTGCAGAACTGTGCGATTTGGGGGCAGCCACTCACCTCTTTTCAACTTTAGAAATTCATAATGAAGGCTGAGTTTTAAAGGATGCCATTTCCAGGCTTGGGATCTTTTTTAAAAAAAGTATCCTTCACGATTTCAATAATTGTAATGGAACAAATGTTATGTCTAAACGTTTAACCTGAAAAAACGCTTTGGGGAATCTACTGGGGGTTTAAAACAAGGTGATCATGATGTTTATTTTTTCAGCCCTTATATATCCGGAATCTTCAGAACCGTTATGCGGCACTAAGTGCTTTCCCTCCCTTGCTATTACAATTTGTTTGTGGTCAATGGGTCATGTAAGAGCTATAGCACAGATAGGAATGTATAGACAGGAATGAGAACCAGCAGGGCATGGTTTTTAGAATTTTGGACTAGGGGCAGGGAAACCTGGACTCAGATCCCCCTTAGCCATGAAGCTCACTGGGTAACTCTGGACAGTCAAATCAAATCAAATTTATTTAAAACAGTCATAGACCAAAATATAAATAAGAACACAATTATTCCATAAGTAAAATAGCTTACATACTAACAATGTATATCATATTAATGTACAGGTATACATAAGGCATCTTTATACGCGACTCCATGCTTACTTAATTTTAAGAACCAGCCAACCAAATTTGGCAACTTTACAGGTAATTTCCTGCTGCTTATCCAATGGCAGGATTGAAAGAAGAAACCTTCTATTTTTATGAGGGTAACGTACAATTATAGGCATAATCAAGGATTCTCTAATCTGCTTATATATTTTACACTCAAAGAGGATATGTTCTAAAGTCTCTACGGAGCCATCAGTGCACTCACATAAGCAACTTTCATATGGTACGCCTCTATATCTTCCCTCCAAAACAGCTGTGGGTAGCATGTTATATCTTAACAAGGTAAAAATCCTCCTATATTCCTGGTTATCCAATAGCTTAATATATGGCATCATGACCACCCTATTCAACCCTGACAGTCATGTTCTCTCCCCCTAATCTACTTCACAAGGTTGTCGTAAGGATTAAATGGAGGGAGAACTACCTTGGAGAATGGGAGAGATTAAAATGTGCACACAAGCCATTTCTGGAAGGTTTGGTGGTTTATCCAAACACAACTTGGACCAAGCCTATACATTAATCTTGCACAAATGTCAACCCAGACCCCATTCTAACCCTACACTCCAAATCCCACTCAGGTCACGAACTCTTTGCCTATGCAAATCAGCCTTTCATTGAAGCCATCAAATATTCTGAATACCTGATGAATGCTGCCACTATAACATTATGCTTTGTAGTGGAATAAATGGTACATCAAAACATTGGTTCCCGAAAGAAGTCAGATCGCTACTGAAAAATAGGTACTGTTACTATGTTTGTATTGAAAATGTAGTGAAGCTAGAAATCCTGAATTCTTTAAAAAGCTAATCTGCCTGCTATTATTAATTCACATGATGGTAATCGCTATATTTTAGGTCAGTGGTAGGAAGCCCCCATCACATGTGATGACAGAGGCACATTAGACACCCAGGGCCAGATCTCCACCCAAGCAACTGAGGCAATGGCAGCATTGCTGGGACCAATGGTGAAGGATAACTGTCACAGCCCATTGACTCCCTACCTCTGGAGGAGATGGGGTGGAGCAGGAGCAAAGCCTTAAAGAGGTCAGGAGCCCTGTGACAGAGCTGGGAGGAAAGCCAGGTTGAGGCAGCAGCAGCAAGAGAGGAGCATCCAGAAGGAAGGCCCACCAGTCTTAGCTACCTGTGGACCAAAAGTCTCCTCTGGGCTGAAGGCCTCCTTGAAGAAAGGGCTTGCTCAGGAGTAGGTGCCGAGAAACAAGACACCTCTCAGATAAAAGCCTCCTTGAGAAGAAGAGCTCGCTCAAGAGTAGAAGCAGTGGAATGGGAACTAGGAGTGGCCAAGAGAAGGCTGGGAGAAGGCTATGGGCAGGTAGTCTTGGGGTCTTTGTAGACAGGAAGGTACCACACCCCCTGAAGCCTCAGAAGTTGGTATTCCTAGCTCCAAAGACAGGCAGAAGGAATTTTGCATGCCTGATCCAGGCAGATGGGCTACCCCTGGGTTATCCTGCAGAAAGGATGCAACAGCCAGGGCAGGAGCTTAAGGACCTGGGAGAAGGACCCAGGTAGGGAAGTGTCCCTTACAGTGAGGTGCAGGTGAGGAGTCATGAGCTGGACGGGCCACATGGTGGTGGTTGACGTCTGAAGTTGGCAATGTAAAGGAACCGTGTCATTAAAGTACAAGCATTACAGTTCTGGTGTGTCACCTCCTCTGTGGAGAAAATATAGCCCTTACTCTGGGTGATGCAGCCTTTGGCTCTGGGGGCTTCACAAAAAGGCAACTGGCATGGTTTATGCCCATCATTGCCTCCCAGAACCGTACGGCCACCATCTGAGCCCATAGTGAATCCCTGAGGCACAGCCATGCCTATGGTGCTGGACTTGCTCAACGCATGTCTGGCCAAGTGAAACTGCAAACTCTCCTACCATCACCATTTTTATTTATTAATTAAAACATTTATACCCCGCCTTTCCTTGTGGCTTTGTTTGCAGGCCCACCAATGCCATCATAGGTAGATAGGTAGCCCATAATACACACTTCATTTCTCTGGATTTGTTCCATTTTCATCAAGGAGTTTGGAACAAATTGTTTGAGTACTGCTGCAACCTTATTCCAGGGACTGGTAAATCCTTGATAGTTTTGCCTAATCATTAGTTAATGTCAGCATGGGCAATTGGTGGTGTACAAGCCAAAAAAGTCAGTCCACAGTTCCATTTTATGGAAATGTAAATATCTTTTATGTTGTAAAAAAGAGAGAGATACTATGCTTTAGGCCATTTTTGCATGGTAATTAGCAGCAGGTTCCAGGCTGAATTGCCCCACAGATTTTTTTTTTTATTTTGCACGCTGAACCGTCATTCCAGAAGTGACTGCAAAGCCGGCGCAGACCTCCTTCACATTACAAAAGAGCTCACTTAACACGACCTTTTGTCTTTGCTCCACCGCTGCTGTGAAGAATAACCAGAGGGAACCATGCAAAACAGCAGCAGCGCGTTAGCTATGCCCATGCTAATGGCTATGCAAACGAACGAAGGAGCAGGAGAGTGGGGGGGTTGAATTTCTCCTTTCGCGTCGGGACCGTGAATAGGCATTTTTAAAAAGAACTTTGAACGAGCTTCAAAATTAGCCATGCAAAATTGGCCATGCATCTCTCTTTTGGCTTTGGCATTTGACATGCATGTAATACATAACATTATGCCCACATGTATGTGCTCCCCTAATGCTAGATAGTGCCAATTTAATGAGGAGTGTAATGCCTGATGAAGAAATCAGTTTCTCTTAAATTTCCTGCTCCAGGACTACAGCATGGATAATTCAGTAATCCCCCCAGTACACAAATTGGCCCAGTACATATGCTACTATGAAAGAATTGAAGCTAGCTAAGGCTGAACAGTATTTAAAAAAAAGGCCATCCTTAGAGGGTACCCTCCAGTAGGGCATCTTAGCACCTGGCTTACAGAATTATAATTCCATCCCACAGGTCACCTGATAAATGTAGTTTGGTGACCCATTTATCCTCCCCAATTTCTCTACCTAGCAAAGGAAGAATTTCACATAGGTTGGTATTAGGGTTGCCAGCCAGTGACTTGCAGCCAGTGGGAGGTGGAGGGGAATGGAGGTACTGTCTGCACAGTGATGTTGCATCACTTCTGGGGAAAACATGGAAGTGACATCATTCTTCTCTAGGAATTGCCAGGAACTCTATGGGAAAACTGTGTTCAAAGATGTCAATAACAGTGAAGGAATTCACTGAGGCACCCTGTCGAACACTGACAAATAGCTTGGCAAAATAGTGAACCAAAATAGTGAATCGTAGAAAATACAGGTCTTGGATCACTACTGGCAAACAGAACACAAGCTGAACCAATAGGTATTCAAGCATCCCTATCCAGTCTAGTCACCGCTTGATAAGTTGTCCAAAGTGATCGCGTGCCTGGAACCCAAGGCTTTCTAGAGCTTAAGGTACCCTGACTGGATCTTTGTTTCATGTGCTTGAGGCTATAGCATAGAATGCATCCCAGATGGTGCTATAGTACCTAAATCTTCTCTGCTTTCTATGTTGCAGCTGACCCTCAGCCACAAGTTATAAGATGTGATCTGGCTAAGGCCCAGTCTGAGTCCATCTTACAAACCCAACCACTAGTGTAGAAATAATTATTTATATGCCTGCACTAATAGTTATCTACTTCCCTAATCTTGTCATACTATTCTAACAGAAGGGCAATTTTGCTGGTTTTCAGGGAATAAAAAGTAGGAGGGAGATGGCAGGATCCTTTTGAGCATCCTTGTGAGGAACTAAAGTCCATAAGAACTATGAAGGCCAACTCAAATGCACACTGCCCAAATCCATCAAGATGACAGGTGCTGTGATAAGAGTGTTGCCTGGGGAAGCAGGGTAGAGACAAAGAGTTTTTCTCCTTTCACCTGGCTTTGGATCCTATTTTTGCTGTGATGCATAATTTACTGCTTATACAACTATTACATAAGCCAATCCTTAGTTCTCCCTTGCAGCTACTCATTCACATCCTTCCAAGCATATGCCAGTTACTTCCTCTAATGTCAGGGAAGGAGAAGGTAGATTTTGGTCTACAGATAGACCAACTTCTCTTGGCCCTTAGTGCCAGCTCATACA
Source organism: Euleptes europaea (assembly GCF_029931775.1). Taxonomy (NCBI): domain Eukaryota; kingdom Metazoa; phylum Chordata; class Lepidosauria; order Squamata; family Sphaerodactylidae; genus Euleptes; species Euleptes europaea. Next base: position 74,588,499 of record NC_079316.1, read on the forward strand.
GTGGATTCTTGGATGAAATATTGACCTTATACTAAATCAGCATGGAACTTATGTTCTTGATCAAGAGAATCCCATAATCACTTAACACACATAAATTATGTATTAACTTCTAAGAGATCCTAATGTCTCTGTTGCAGATTTTAACTTTAAATCACTGGTTGGGGTGTTTTGACACAGTAGCCCTGAGGATTTGCATTTGGGTTCTTGTGTAAATCTGGAAGCATGCATTTTTTCACTGTTCTAGCTAAATTACAGTTTTCAGCCTTGAAGGCTATCTTATGAATAAATAGGCTTTATGCCCAGAATAAATCACAGAAAAAGAGGAACAGAGTTTACATTAATTATTTTTGGGATGCTCAGAGGTGTCTTCTATCATACCTTTAGAAAGCACAAATCAGAAGATTTAGAAAAGTAATGTGTTGGCATATGTAATAGCATCTATATAAAATGGCCACAGCCAACCTCTGAATCTCTCAGAATTGGAATCCCGTGAAATCTGTTTTGCCCTTTTTTTGGCAAAGCACTGGGTAAGAAATTTTTAAATTTAACCTTTCACTTAAAGTCAACTTAGGTAGAACAGGAATGACATGCGTGCTTATATAGGATTGATTTCTATGGGGTATGCCAACGTTCTGTGTATCTATGCAATAATATTTTGTTTAATAACATCAAGAGTGATCAGATTATTTTAAAATGAAAGTTTAATTAATGCACTGACTCTTTATTGGCTAGGAAATACAGGATTTCACTTTGAACCTGAAACAAAAAAAATAAACATACCTCAACATCTCCCTTACTGATTGAGGCCTGTGGCCTGCAAAGATTGAACGTTGTAAGGGAGCATTCCATTCACAAGTAGCACTGTGGTTCAGTGGTTAATGTGTTGCTTTAATTCAGCCAAAAAGGCTTTAGTCTCATTTAGGTGTTTAAAGTCATGCCTCTCACAGGTGGGCCCCAACAATCAGCACAGGTCTTTATCCATAAGTGTAAATTACACATGAACACATCAAGCTGCCTTATACTGAATCAGACCCTTGGTCCAGAAAAGACAATATTGTCTGCTCAGACCGGCAGTGGCTCTCCAGGGTCTCAGGCAGGAGTCTTTCTTATCATCTACCTGCATAGTTCCTTTAACTGGGAATGCTGGGGATTGAACCTGAGACCTTCTGCATGCCAAGCAGATGCTCTACCACTAGAGTTGCCAGGTCCCTCTTCTCCTCCGGCGGGAGGATTTTGCGTTTAAGCCCGTGAGGCACTTCCGGTTTAGAACCGGAAGTGCCATCTTGCAAAGGGCCTTTACCTCTTCGTTTTAGTGGTAAAGCGGCCCTTTACCACTCAAACTAAGAGGTAAAGGCCCCTCGCGAGGCGGAACTTCCGGTTCTAAACTGGAAGTGCTGCGCGCGGTATGCATGTGCGCGAGCACGTTTGCCCACTGACCCTTAGGTGGTCGGCAGGCAGAGGGGGCAATTGCCAGGGGTTTGCCCACCACCAGCGGGCTCCTGGCAACCCTATTTACCACTGAGTCACAGCCCCTCCCCGGTGGACTACATAGGTGGACTACGAGGATTCCACAATGTGTAAGACTAGACAACCTACTTCTGGGTTAGGAGAAGACTATGGGGAAGCTGTCCAACATTGTGTACATTGCCCAAGATGTGTAGGGGTTTTCACTCTGGGCCCAATCCAAAGGGCAATGTGTGCATAGAAGAAGCCTGTAGCCGTTCATGGACTTCACTAGCTGGATCAAGGTTTTTGTGTATAACTGCCAGCTGACAGATCAGAGCCTAAGGCAACCACACTGTTGACTCAAAGCTCATGGAGGTGTTGTTTTTTCCAGCAGACTGCTTATGTAAATAGATCGTCCACATTAAAAATTCACCCTTCATGGTGTTTACCTCAAAACTGCAAAGTTCATCAATTATTAGATATTGTTATAACACGTACAAACATGTCCCAAATGCCAACAATAAGTCTCAATGACTTATGTTAAAATATTTTTTTAGCACGTCTAGTATTATAGACCAAAGTAATCACTAAAAAGCCACTGGCTAAAAAAAAAATACAAACAAAATGAACCTTTAAAAGTTAATGACTTAAGGGTGATTTTACAGATGTAAAAAGTATGTTAGGGGCTTACCCCTATTTGTCATTAACACATATTTTGAAAGCCTGGCTAATATAATGTGACACAAAATTAGTCAAACACAATTCATGCAATATTGTTTAATTTTACTCCTCATTTAACTTGGTTTTAAGCAAAATCATTATGTCACATGATAGCGTTGACTTGAACAAGAAATATTTTATAATAGTCTCTGCATTTAGAAATGAGTTATTAGGAGCTGCATGCCGAACACATTCTTAACTATGAAAACTATAAAGCTAATAGCTTAATCATATTTTGACAACATCTACATACTTTATGCATTATTTACAAGAAAGATATAAAAACGAAACCACCGAACATCTCACACCATACTTCACAGTCATAGTTAACTGGTTAAAGATATAACACATTTATCTTCCAGAAGCTTTACATTTGCATAGGAACATTTGCATACCATGTTGCAATGTGATCTTAATGTAAAATTTAACCTTTGTGCTTTCTCTCTGATATGCAAGGTATACTCATTAAGTTAAAAATAATGGTAAAAATAAGTCTGCTGGTGATATACACTTCAAGAATCATTCCCGTGAGGACTGTGGAAAAGTAACAGGCGGCTGGGGGAGAAATGCTTAAATGAATTAATTCCTCATTTTCTATATTTTATTTTACATTTTAATGACAGAGAGCAATTCTGACAGGTATTTTTAAAGCATGTGAATTTCACTTTAAGCATCCTCTTAATCCCATTTGAAGGAAGGTTATATTTCAACATAAAGGCATAAACCTCAGATATGTGGCATTTTTCAATGCATGGCCATTTCCTGTGCCATGGATATGTACACGTTTCAAATTAACAATATTTGGATGATGATTTTATGCCTTTGGACAAAGATAAGCCAAATCCCTGAAATTATGGCACCTACATTTAACCTTCCATTTGAAATTAAGATAATAATGCTTACTGGATCCATGCTTTAAACAAAACTGTCTATTTTCCTGCCTTTATAGCTCACACATTCCTTTTCCCTTTTGCTCTGTGTCTTACTGGATCATATTTCTCTGTAAGAAACAAAGAACATATGATTAATTCTGGATTTATTTTATACCTCGGAAATAAAGCACAGAGTGGTGTAAAGCAAATAATGATTTAGAAGCATATCTTGTGGTCCCGTTAAGTTCATCTTAGTATCACACATTTCTCCTCTTTCCCCTGCTCCTTGGTAATAATCAAGTACTTTTATGGACTGATCCTGGCTTTGAAAGTTTGCTTTCTATTCCTAAAATCCGTTGTGTAAATAAATTCTGCATGAATTGCTTACATACAGTAATTGGAACATGGATTTCCCCACCCCATTCACCAGGACTGGCCTAGTGTTGAAGTTTCTCTGACCCACAAATGACCTCTGGTGTTGACCTCAAAGGACTACTTTCTCTTTTGGAAAGAGATAATTCAGTCTCCCTGGTATGCCTCCTGGGCACCGTCAAAATTATGTCTGGTGATTCCGTGGTGTAGACTACTGTCTACTAAGAACTGAACTAATAGTCCTATATTCAATTAATTCAGGACCCCAGGATGGCCTTGAACCTCCGTCCCAGGTGGTGAATGACTTCTTTTCCCCAGGTTCCCTCCCGAACAGGCACCTTTAATAAACACCGATATTTGTAATAAAGAGCATGTAAAATGCATGCAAATATAAACCTTTTATAAAATGAATTCTATTCCAAGAGCGGGGAATTCCAGTGCAATTTAGATCCAGAGAACTACTAGAAGGCATGCCATTTTCTAACTGCCCTTCGCGAATAAGTGATTTGGGGAAAGTAATAGTGAAAAAGACTAAAGTAAATAGAAGCAAGGTAAATGTATTGAAAAAGCAGCGCCGGTGTATGTGGCAAGAAATGCTGTATTGAACTTTTAGTGATTTGTTACATTATCTGGACTCCTGCAGTGTTTGGCTGAGATTGCTCTTGTAAAGGTTCTTACCGAGGTAAATAAAACTGTAGAACCTTCGAAACATTCTATTATTACGGCGCCAAGCTAAGGTGTACAGAACAGGAAATATCTCTCCGAGGAATAAATTACATGTGATGAGGGCCAAAAGAATACAGCTCCTATTTCAGGAAGTCTTCCAGGCAAAAGCAGAGCTTTGGCAGTTTTAGCGTTGCTTTCAAGACAATACACGTACACCAAAAACATTATTCTTCACAGAGGACCCCAGAGGCTTTCCCAATCATCTGGATGCTCGGAGTTATTCCATATCCTTAAATTCAACACAGATCTTCTTTATTAATTTTAATTTGTCATCAATAACCTGACAGGCTCTCTTTCGGCAAGAAATACTGTATTAACTGTTTCACTCATTGTGGCAGCTATTAAAAATGTGATAATGATTAGCCGTAATGAGGTCAAATAGAATAATGTGAGTATACGTTGCTACTAGCGAAATATAACACAAGAGGATTTATTATGTTCACTTGCTGAAATGTAATTTAAGAACAGGATATTACCACCTGCTATGTTGGCTCATAGGGTTATCCAGATCATTTAAGCTTGTCCTGCTAATATGTTTATTTGCTTTTGGCAGATATTACCATCCACTATATTTTAGACAACTACAGACCAAACAGAGTTAATTGTTACTATGAACTTATTATAAACATGATTATGTGAAGAGATCATTACGTGATCATTGGCGTGATCATTGGCTCAGACAATAGCAAAATAAATTATTTAAACATCCATAGTATGTAACAAAATATTATGGTACAATAATTGACTTCAGCTTTCTTTTTGGGCAAAAATACAATTCAGCTACATTCAAATCAGTAGAGTGGATTACCTTTCATTTCAATAGGAGGTATTGCTCTTTAGCATATTTACTTAGGAATAAGTTCTACTCTGAACAGTAAGACTTACTTATGAGTAAGTATGGGTAAGATTGGGTTATTCCTGTCCTGAAGAAACCGGTATTGGTGACCATACTCAAGCATATGTTGCAAGAAATCTTTAGGATACGAATCCCTTATAACCTTTTTATTATTGAGACACTTGATGCAACCTTTTGTAGCTCGACTCTTTTTTTATTATTATTTAAGTTATGCATGATTGAAAACCCATTCTAGTTGTCATAGTACAGGAAAATGTTCTAACATAAGAACTGCATATTTCATAAACCTCTACATTCTATAAAGCACACAGCATGTTCTTAAAGGTGTCCGTTGTTTGCTTGCCCTCCTTTAAACAAATTGAACTAGTCAATTTACCTTCCATTCCTTTGTAATCCTGCTCTTCCAGGCACTTGTGTTTGGCATATTTGCTTTTTGCCATTAATTGTGATTACAATTTTTCTCTTGTGAATCTTGAAGGGATGTGTTTAGATAGGTGTCCCTTATGCTATAGTTCCTTTCAAATTGCTTTGTGTGATGAAAATGTTCCCCTTTATTCATAGGAATACTGAAATAAGTACTTTCTTATGAGCAGTGGGAAACACTAAAGGAGAGCAGTGAGTTGTGCTGGAGAAGCAAGCTCTGAGAAGAATGGTACAGGAGCTTTGTAGGAGTCCTGGGGCTGATCTAGAGAGGCTTTTTCTCCCTGCTACGTCCAGGTAAGTTGTTCCAGTAAGAAACATGACCACTCAGTAATAAAGTACATTGATGGTGTAAGAACTGTCACATATGAATACAGAGATATATAAGTAGTAATTTTCTTTTCTTCTAGATCATGGCAATCAGGTCTGGACACATTTTTCTGTGGAATTTAGGTCTGCATCCTCGGAGACCTTTCGGTGTGAATGAAGCATGTTATTTAAAAGATTGTCACTCTACAACTGATACGACTTGCATCCAGATAAAGTGTTCAAAGTGGAGGTTGCAAAGGGGTGGCTGTGTTAGTCTGTTATAGCAAAATAAATCAACAGTCCAGTGGTACCTTAAAGAGGAGGAGGAGGAGGAGGAGGTTTTTATATGCCGATTTTCTCTACCTTTTAAGGAGAATCAAACCGGTTTACAATCTCCTTCCCTTCCTCTCCCCAAAACAGACACCCTGTGAGGTAAGTGAGGCTGAGAGAGCTCTAAGAGAACTGTGACTAGCCCAAGCTCACCCAGATGGCTTCGTATGTAGGAGTGGGGAAACCAACCCAGTTCACCAGATTAGAGTCCACTTAACCACTACACCACACTGGCTCTCAGCTAGCAACCTTTATTTCAATATGAAATATCCTCAAGTTCAGATAGGGTTGAGGTGTCCATTCCACTTTTCAGCTTGTTGATATAAATATGTTGGGTTTACTTAGAGAGGTTTGAGACATACTTAGAACACCCAATGGATATATCAACATGAATACAATTATGCTGTACCTAAGATGAGCTTCATATTTGAGGAGGATTGATTTTCAGTTTACCAGTCAAAATTATGTTGTTAGGTACACCAATGTCAATTCAAGAGTAACAGCATTGAAATAAATGGAATTCCTTTCTTCAAAGACCAGTGGCATTTAAGAGATTAATTAGTCTCACGGGCTTAAAATACTGAACTTTGTGAGTATTTCAAAACTCTAGTACTATATGTGGAATATGTAGCCTCAGCTGCATTGCCTACTGGTGATTAGGTCCGTGCATTACCTATATCATTTAGCTTAATGATCTGGATAATCTCCACTCAACCATGAATGAAACTGGATGACACTGGACCAGCCTGGAGTCACTATCACAGCTTTATCTACGTCACAAGGTTGTTGTTGGTGCAGATAAAATGGATGAAGAGAGTCATGTGTGCCACCTTAGCTCCTTGGGGGGAGGGCAGAACAAAAATGGATACAGTGTCAAACCCAGGTTTTGCTACCAGCTGCACTAGCCGGAGGAAACTGCTTCCTGTAAAGGACTGCAGTTTCTTCAATTAGCAATTTGCGAACAGAGCTTCGCTGCATTCACCCAAGGCTAGATAGCTATCAAGAAAGGGTCTTCTCAGTCATGGCACCACAACTGTAGAATTCCCACCCCAGGGATATTCGTCTGCCTCCTTCTATCATTGTCCTCCACCAGAAGGTGAAGACTTTTCTGCCTACTCCTGCATTGATTTATTGACCCTCCTTCTTGTTTGTTTTAGTTGTTAGTTATCATGTACATACTGTTTTCAAAGCTGATTTGTATTGCCTTTTTAACTATTTGCAGCCTTAAGGGCTCAAATTGGGTGGAAAGGCAGGCTACAAATGTTTTAAATAAACAATAACAACAACAAAAAACCCCATACTTTACATTTTTAGGTGCAGTTTAGGTTATGTGTGAAGTTGAGTTTGAAAGGTCACATCCAAAGACAGGGAATCCCAGTGGTTTTTTCATCCTCCACACAACCGAGAGAAAACGCAGCAAGGTCTCTGTTCATCAGAAGGCCCCTATCTTTTCTAGCACCACATAGCAGCCATTAACAACCAGTTTGAAACTATGTGGGGAGACCAGCCTGGAGTCAAGCATGCCTTTATAGGAGGGAACGTAATGAGGATTAAAAGAACCTTTGCACCGTGCCTTTTCTAAATTGTACTGCGTACTCCCAGGCAAAACCCGACGATCAATACATCTGCTCCTACAAACCTAAATAATAGATACCACAAGTTTGAAAGTGTGCGAAAGGTGAGAATGTTAAATGGTGCTTGTACCACATATTTTGAGTTTTAAAAAAAAATCCCAGTCTTTTTGCCTGTTTCCCCTAGCAAAACAATGGCTGGAGCTGCTCCGCTAGAGGAAATCACTAGGGGCTAGGTTGCTTAAACCCTCTTCTGTATCTCTGTAAACAAGTAACAGCTTTCCGAGCCTGCTGTTCATGTGATGTAACAACAACTCAAGACTTTACATACTGAGCTAAATTTGAATTGATGATAGGTACAATGTTTGTAATTCTACATCAAGCGGCGCTTGTGTCTAGCATTTATTTGTGCCGTTGCTCTGGCAGGTTCTTCCGCAGAGTCTTCTCATCTGATGTGTCAAGTCTAACAATCAAAGCAGAATAGTGAATTCACTTTTACAGTTAGGCGAGCTGAATGCTATTACCCATGTATTTGTCACCAACCTGCGGATCTCAGCCTGTAATCTGCCATCTGGATGGATGCTACAAAGTTAAGAGGCAGGGACATGCATTTCTCAGTAACTACCTGCTGTCAGCTATTATTTTAAGGATCCTGTGATTTTCTTTTATTTTGACTAGAAAAAAACAAGGCAGCTGCAGTAATAAAAAGGCATATCAACTAGTCACTTTCTGGCAGATTTGTCACTGGCGTGGATTCAGTAAAGAGGGTTTTTTATTTTTTTTTGCAAGCAAATGTATACACTGGAATATAATATTGTAAATCTACAGTGGGTGCTTCAAAACAATCTTTTTAAGAGCATTGGATGCCAGGGAACAGAATAAAATATAAAAAAAACATATTTGCATGCATCTTACTGTTCATATATATTATATGCTTATAATACAACATGGCCCACTGTGTAGAAAAAAATTGAAAACATATATATTTTAAATTACCACCTTTTGGCTACAGGATTCTTGTTGGGTACATATTAACGTATATATCCAGTGTCATTCTCATCATAAATACTTCTGAGTAATAAGTACTAGTCTTACAGATTTCAGCAACAGATGTAAAGACAGACAGAACGAAAGAAAATGATAGAAAGAAAAAGAAAGATGAAAGAAATACTATATACCCTTTCATGTCACAGCCACAGCAAGCACATGTACACACACTAAGGTTGCATGGTTGCTTTAACCCTGTTTCAGCTGGGATCAAATTTTTCAGTATGCACGCTATCTCAATCCTTGGAAGCTCAACGCTGTTTCAATGCAAAATGAACTCGGCTTTTCCCATTCCTCTTCTGGTCCGAATTAAACCGTTGATCCTGGCTCATTCCAGAGTCACAGAGCATGCATACTGCATTAGGGGGAAACACAGAAGATTGCATTAGGGGGAAACCCAGAATCACGAAGCAGTGGGGTATTCTTCATGGATATTTGCTGCTGTTTCGACGCTGTTTCGCGTCGGAGGCAAATTTTGGTTATTCACTGCAGAGCCGTGTTTCCCCCCACTGAGCAAAATAAGCCGGTTTAAAAGAGAGGCAATCCAAACCACTTCTGAGCCGTACTTTCCAGTAAAAGAGCATTTTGTTGCTCGGATGCCCATGAAGAAATGTTTGCTTAGCTCCCCGGGACGTCTCCTTTCTCTTCCCCCAAGAACGGTGATTGGCTGGGGGAGTTGCCACTCTAACAGCATCGCACTGGCAGGAGGGAGACCCAAAGCAGACTGGCTGCCCCTCTTCAGAAGGGTGATGGGGGTTTTGGCTTGGATCTGCCCCTCTCAGGATACCCCCCCAACACACACAGACACAGGATCGCACCGGCAGGAGGGAGACCCAAAGCAGACTGGCTGCCCCTCTTCAGAAGGGTGATGGGAGTTTTGGCTTGGATTTGCCGCTCTCAGGATGCCCCTTCCCAACACACACACACATAGGATCGCACCAGCAGGAGGGAGACCCAGAGCAGACTGGCTGCCCCTCTTCAGAAGGGTGATGGGGGTTTTGGCTTGGATTTGCCGCTCTCAGGATGCCCCTCCCAACACACACACACATAGGATCGCACCGGCAGGAAGGAGACCCAGAGCAGACTGGCTGCCCCTCTTCAGAAGGGTGATGGGAGTTTTGGCTTGGATTTGCTGCTCTCGGGATGCCCCCCCCCCAAACACACACACACAGGATCATGGGAAGAGTAGGCGGGATTGGGCGGATTTGGAGCGGTGAGTCATGAGCGGCAGCAGACGTAAGCAGCGCAGAGAAGTGCGCTGTTTCTCCCGTGAAAAATTGGGATGGGGGGAGAATCTGCACTGCCATGAAAAAGCTATTTAAATCAGTTTATTATTTGCTCCGATTCGAAACCGAAGCAAAATCCACCGTGAAGAATACCCCAGTGTGTAAAGAGGCGGGGATTCAAGTGCTTCCTGCTACCTCGGAGCTCTTTATGACCAAAAGAAAGGCTTTTTAAAAACGAGGGTTGGATTTCTCCCCCTCCCTCTTTCGGATTGCTCCGTTTTTTGTTTTTTGTTCTTAAAATGCTTTTTTATGCGGCAGTTGGGTTTGGAGGGAAGGAAATCTTCTCTCATGGCAAGCCAATTACAGAACAGCATTTAAAGGGGTGGGATTTGATTTGAGCTTGGGAGACTACTTTTCTGTATTCACGGCTCTATTAGCACACAGTTTCATCCCTGATCATTCAAGCCAATGCATGCAGTTTTCCCCAAATCGGGTTGGTTACATTAATGTGCAATGAACCCAGGCCCAACCAGGGAGACCCAACCCATGCAGAAAAGGCCTAAAAAACAAAACAGACTCTCAGAGTCAGCAAAGACTGTAATTCAGGGAAATGAAGTGAGCTAGCGTTGAAAGAGATGGTCTCATCTCTACTGGCTTATGCTCACCACCACTAAATCTCACAATCCCTGCAGTTTGAAGGCTGTGAGTGTGAGCTAGGCCTGCCAACTTACCAGCACTACACTCCATTCACACCCCCAACTGAAAACACTTGACTCAGTCCCAGAGCTGCTCGAAATTGCTGAACTCTACCCCTTGACCCACCACATATCACTATGCTCCACCCCTGGCTCTACATCAGCATCTCCCATAGCCAGAGGGCTCTGTGTCATTGATCTCTCCTGTCTCATCTGGTTTGGTTTATATGTTTTTACTGTGTGTGTGTGTGTGGGGGAGAACTTAGCCTCTGCTCATATCCCTCCATTCTGCAAAGCAGGTAAACTATCATGTGAGGGGTGCAAAGGGGTATCTGCATTTACTTCTTCTACCCCGTCTCATTTCACAGCTTTTGTTGCCTGCCCCTAGTGGAAGCAAAGTGTTTGCTTCTGTTGTCCCCAGTAGGGCTGCCTATTGATGGACAGAAGCAAAGCCTGGTATCTGTCTCTCCCATCACACGGACTCATTCCACAGCCTTGCCTGTCTGCCAGCTGGTAAAAACAAAGACACCCCCAGGGTTGCCAACCTCCAGGTGGTGGCAGGAGATCTGCTATTACAGGTGGAGAAAATGGCCACTTTGGCAATTGGACTCTGTGGCATTGAATTCCCTCCCCTCCTCAAACCCCACCCTCCTCAGACTCCACCCCAAAATCCTCCCGCCGGTTGCCTGTGTTTTTGCAGAAAGAGAACGTTCTCCCTCAGCAAATGAAATGATGTAATGATCAGTAGAAAGTGAAACGCTGTACAAAGAAATGTCGGCCAGAATGATCCTATTTGGTGGGAATGTCAGAAAACGTCTGATTGGATGGCATTTCTATCTGGTAAACACCAGTTGAATCATTCTCCTTCCTCTCTGCCTTGTGGAACACAAACAATGTCAGTGAGACACTGTTCATAGACAGTAACTACCAGTGTGATTCCATGAAGAGTTATGTGGTCTAAATTAATTGATTTCTGTGGGTTTGGACTGGAGAAACTCTGAATAGGATTGCACTGTACCTCACATTATTTCTAGTGCCATTTGTTTAGTAACAGCAACTGTATTAACTGACAGGATATGTTTGTATCAGATTTGAATAGTTACAAAATACAAATCCCTACTCATCTCCTATTTCTCCTTTTCATTTCTCCTCTCATCCGTTCATCCCCAGGGGGTGTTCTTGATGGTGTCGTTCCCTCCCCTGCTTCCTCTGCCCTTCATACTCTTGTCCTCCCTGTCACCTGCATTCCACCAACACATCTCTGTGGAGCTGATTCTGTGTCCTCAAAATCTCTCAAGCCCCCACCCTTGTCTAGAGAAGTCTTCTCTTTGAATCTGTCTCCCCGCTTTATTTGTCTTGCATGTAAAGGTAAAAGGTAAAGGTCCCCCGTGGAAGCACCGGGTCATTCCTGACCCATGGGGTGATGCCACATCCTGACGTTTACGAGGCAGACTTTGTTTGCGGGATGGTTTGCCAGTGCCTTCCCCAATCATCTTCCCTTTACCCCTAGCAAGCTGGGTACTCATTTGACCAACCTCGGAAGGATGGAAGGCTGAGTCAACCTTGAGCTGGCTACCTGAAACCAACTTCCGTTGGGATCGAACTCAGGTCGTGAGCAGAGCTTGGACTGCAGTACTGCAGCTTACCACTCTGCGCCACGGGGCTCTTGTATGTAAACAAGTTTAATTTCTCCTGATTTGATTCTTATGCCACTCCTTCTCCACTGTACTTTGCCTCAGGGACATCCCCTCCCATCTTTTTCCCCCCCTTGTCTAACAAAGAGGTGGTGGATGACATACAGTGAAGCCCAGGCTATAAGGTCCACAGAAAAATGCTGCTGTGAGGAATGACAGCAGCCAACTCAGAATTGTGGCTTCTGATCTCGCCATGGGAAAAACTAGCAGAAAAGGTGTGGAAAAGGTCTCTGTCAAGGTAGATGAAAGATTCAAACTAGGGAGCAGAGATCGGTAGTTTAGTCTCTTGGTCAATATTCTGTCTTTCAGGTGAGAAACAGGAATCTATTCTTTACCCCAGTGGGAAGAAAGTACTGGGGGAGGTTTTGAATGGGGAAAGGAGCAGAGGAGGAAATGGCTTGGCTTCAAGTTAAGGGCTTCTGAGGCTACTTTTAGTTTGTAAAGTCTGGAGAAAGTAAGATACATTTAACTGTGTATCACGTCTAGTATGGATTTTGTTTGTCCCGTTAATTTCCACTTAGGCACAACTAAATTTCTCTGGATAAGGTTCATTGTATGAAATATCCCTAAAACATTCTATTATAACCCTCAAGAGGCAAACATCATCTTCTCATCACATTCTACTACAAAAATCTGACTATATACTAATTCTGCCAAAGTAAATGTATATAAGTAGGTTATTCCAGATGTTCCATTATAAATCTTACTTGTTACTTTATGTGAGTGTAACTGTAATTCCCATAAAGTAGATAAAGCTAAGCAAAGACACGGTGAAAATTCCCTTTCCCTTGCTGTTGCATAATTCACAATCACTCTTTCAATATTATTTCAGAATAAAGTTTAAATTAAATTTTGCAAGCACAGCGATTATGGTTGACACAGCAATAGAACTTTGTAAATACTTCTTATAATCTGTGTCAACCTGACTCTTCTGTAACTCAATTTTAACTCATATATTCTCAGCTTAGCTTTAGACCAGCTAAAGGTAAATCTGAATTTCCTGTAAAATATGCAAAAAAAAAAAAAAAAAAAAACCCTAGCGGATTTGCAACAGAACCAAGACCTATGGCTTCCAGCTTTTTGTAAGACTCAATAAACACTCATCCAAATACCACATGAAGCCCTTTTTCATCAAAATAAAGCTTTAATAACTTTATTCAAGAGTTACACTATGATCCTAAGCATGTTTATTCAACATTAAATCTCATTAAGTTACTGCCTAGTAAGTTTTTTAACTGTTGTTGTACTTATTCCGCAAGTAAGTCAGGACTCAGGAGGACAGGTGTTCTGTGCCTGACAGTGCAGTCCTCAACATGTTAGTTCATTTTCAGTCACTTTTATTGGTATGATGATAATAATAATAATAAAAAGGAGTGCATACATGTACTCCCATCTCGCTCAGAAGGGTCTCACATACGCTATGGCTAAAACATGGCTATCAAATTAAAACTCTTGAGTTTAAACGCTGTGTAGTTAGAAGTAAACCCTAGATTTGTTTCCTAACAGTTCCATCCTCCAGTTGGGTACCTCTGCGTAGGATTGTGCTGCCAGCTTCCTAAAGTCTTCTTCCGCCTTTCATGATCTTACGAAGAAAGATATTTTTGCTGCTTACTTCTGAAATGCAAAACCTGGACTACATGTGTGTAGAGCAAATTTGGATTTCCAATCACAAGCAGTTGACTTATTGCCAATTCTACAACTCAGTTGAACTACATTACATGACTTTTAAAATGAACTCTGCTGTGATTGTGTACCTATAAATTAAAACCAGTTTGAGACAGCAATTTGGGGGGAGTGGCAGAGAGGAAAAGGTTAAAGGCTTCTCTTAATGAATGCAATCTGCAAAAAAAAAAGTTCTTCAAAATGACTGCAGAACTACATGTTCTTCCATACTTTGTTCCAGGTGTGTCACATCTACCACATTTGGGCCGGTCAATGTTCCTGTACCTGCTTCCATGCTATGCCAAGGCATCTTCAGCTTTTGCCAATAAAACTGGCCATTTCATCCAAACAGCATGTTTAAAGATATTTTATGGTTCAGTAACACCTTCCATCTACCATTCCCACATTACCCCTGGGTCAGCAATTAAAACTAGAGTCCTCATCTAATTAATACAATATAAAATGATACCCTGACTAACAACCTATATGATGATGATGGGCGAAAGATGGTAACAGGGAGGCTGCCAGGCATGTAGCAGTCTCAACTGCTCCAAGAGGAAGGAGACAGGGACCAGAAGAGAGGGAAAGGGGAAGGGAAACAGAAAGTGAAAGGAAGAGTAGAAGTGGGGAGGCCAGCTAGTACATAGTACTGTCGCTGTCCTCAACCATAGGCCTGGCAGAACACCTCCAACGTCCATTGGGGGGAAAGTGGCTTGCCAAACTTTAAAGACAGACAAGTGTTGCCAGCAATGATCTGCAACAATACTCATGCTAGCATCCTGGGAGGCATTTCCAGGGCATTCTGGGGAGCTAGCATGAGCACTTGTACCAGCAGGATGCTGGCGGGAGGCCAAGCCAGCATTCATGGGCCATGCTGCCATGCCAGTGCTGGGGTTGCCACCGCAAGTGGCACTACGCTGGCGTAGGGGTTGGTCGCCTCCTAAACCCATTTCACTCAGGCTCAGGGATGAGCTCTTTAACTTAAGGTAAAAAATTTATTCTAACTCACCTTATTGTACCCAGGTATCCTAGCACATATATGTGTTGTGTGTGTTAAGTGCCGTCAAGTCGCTTCCGACTCATGGCGACCCTATGAATGAAAGTCCTCCAAAATATCCTATCTTTGACAGCCTTGCTCAGATCTTGCAAACTGAAGGCTGTGGCTTCCTTTATTGAGTCAATCCATCTCTTGTTGGGTCTTCCTCTTTTCCTGCTGCCCTCAACTTTTCCTAGCATGACTGTCTTTTCCAGTGAGTCTTGTCGTCTCATGACGTGACCAAAATACGATAGCCTCAGTTTAGTCATTTTAGCTTCTAGTCATTTTAGCACATATATGGTGATCCCCAAATACAGGACCATATCATAACTAGGCATAACAAGGAGATCAAATTTTACCAAGCCGCATATAAAGCTGACCACATTGATCTACATGCATACAACCTTAATTGCTAAAAAAAAATGCTCAGAGATTTAGAAGAAGAGTGGCTACTATATGACAATTTTCTCTAGCTTTTTCAAAAGAGAATCAAACCAGCTTACAATCTCCTTCTCTTCCTCTCCCCACAGCAGACACCTAGTGCAGTAGGTGAGGCTGAGAGAGCTCTTAACTGTGACTTGCCTGTGGTCACCCAGCTGGCTTCATGGGTAGGAGTGGGGAACCCAACCCAGTTCTCCAGATCAGAGCCCACCGTTCTTAACCACCACACCAAGCTAGCTCTCAATTAGTCACCATTAGGGCTAGTTATCAATTATGCTAATTTCCTTTACCATCTACCTGAGTGCTATGAAAGCTGTGTGAATGACTAGACTAATGGTTCAGTTGTTGCAGTTGTAAACTGCACATTTACAGAAATAGTTTACCACAAGCTCTTCCATTAAATTTTAACTTGAGGGTGTTTTTTTATGGGGGGGGGGTTGTTTGTTTAGGAGAAACACTAGCCTAACCACCTTTGTAACAACACAAACTTAGCACAAGACGTTGCCTAACGAAATAAAAAGCAAATCTATTATCATTGCTTTGCTAATTTCTGAACACAGTTAAAGAGGGGGGAAAAGAGCTATTGTTTTCAGAATTCCTTTTTTCAGCCTTTAGTCTCACAGCAGATGACACTCGGGCTGAGACACATTGGGGAATTCACATCAAACTCTGGTTCATAATTTATGTAATGACATATACTTGGACACTGATTAGCTACCTTATCAGCCCTGTAATAAAGGAAGCATAACCCCTAGTTTATCATTCATTTATCTGAAGTCATTTTGAATAATATCACAAGATTGTAATGTAATCATTATGCTGTACAGCATGTGTGGGCCAGAACTCTACACTGTTCATGTCAGAGGACTGTCATAGTTCATACTACTTAATTTGCTCACTTCTTACACGTTTACAAAATTGGAGTCAACAGTCTAGTGTAGCTGTACTATTCTGAATGAAGTATTTATACAAACTGTTAATAAGATGCTCGATGTAAGTAAAAAGAAGGGGGAAGAAAATGAAAGAATCAGCTTTGTGGATGAGCACAGAGAAAAGGGTATGACCTTGTATCAACCAATTGACTGAATTGGTTTCTTTGATTTTTTTTTTTTTTTTTTTACCGTCAAAATTACCTGGAGACTTTGTTCGCACTTTGCATAGTTCTTGTGCAGTATTTGATCCAATTAGGAATGCTCGTTCCTTAATATATTTTATTCAGTTTTTGTAAGCGAGCTTGTTCTGACAAAAGTAGCGGCAAGACTGCTATCTGAACTGCTGAGATAAAAAGACAAAATTAGCAAGTTGATTTACTCTGGGGTTTATGAAGGAAAGCTGAGGTTACAGATACAGGAATGAGTGGTGCCACCAACACAAATTTGGATATTAAATGGCCCACAATTTTATGAAATACAGCAAAGATCTGCAAAGAAGAACAAGTAATAATCCAATCCAAGTACTTCAATGCCATAGAGTCCAATTGCCAAAGCAGCCATTTTCTCCAGGAGAACGGATCTCTGGAGATTAATTGTAATAGCAGGAGATCTCCAGCCACCACCTGAATGCTGGCAACCCTAGAGTGAGGGGGAGAAAATAGGGGCTATTGCTTTTGGCAGCAGTCACACACTTTCTTAGTTCCAGCCAGCATTCATAGTGCCATACCTACTCTTCTCATTTAACTCTGAACTACAGTTGCCAACCTCCAGGTACTAGCTGGAGATCTCCTGATATTACAACTGATCTCCAGCAGATAGAGATCAGATCACCTGGAGAAAATGGCCGCTTTGGCTATTGGACTCTATGGCACTGAAGTCCTTCCCCTCCCCAAACCCTGCCTTCCTCAGGCTCCGCCCCAAA
Organism: Euleptes europaea; assembly: GCF_029931775.1. Classification (NCBI taxonomy): domain Eukaryota; kingdom Metazoa; phylum Chordata; class Lepidosauria; order Squamata; family Sphaerodactylidae; genus Euleptes; species Euleptes europaea. The sequence goes on from NC_079316.1 coordinate 74,605,776, forward strand.
AACCTCCCACTGGTGGTGAAGAGGGACCTGGCAACCCTACTCTGAACAATTATTTGAGCCAGATGTAAGAAATTTCACCCTGGTAGAGAACCATGACTTTGTATTATTATGTTTTTAAATGTATACCTTGTCTGAATTAGGCCCCAGTCCTCCAAGTGTTTTACTCTCGAACTGCAGTTGGAATCTGAATCAATGGTGTAGCTATTGCAGCTCTGGTTGGCATTTTCCCCGTATGATAATGGTTCTGAGTACAAATTTATGTGAAGCCTTGCCCCAACTGTTACTGCTGCTCTGTCATAAGTAAATAATTACCTTTATGAAGAATTACGAGATGATATGTTTAGTAAAAAAAACAATTAGATTACTCACAGTTTTTTTAATGTAAGACAGTAAAAACAAATGAGGACATCATCAATCTTGTATCCTACCATAACTCATGAGTAATTTAATCCTATTTAAGATTTTATTCCTATCTAAATAACATAAGCAAATTCATTAATGCCATGTTTCCACACACATCCTCTCTCTGTGTGTCTCTTTTTTCAATCAAGAAATTCAGTGACAAATTTGAGATTTGTCTCCCGGCTTTATTATTGTGGAAAACAATTTATAGTGTACGGTTTATGAGATAATTATTGTTGTTAAGACTGAATCCAGCCCCTGCAGGAGTTGTGGTACAATGAACATGCAAAGATTTTATTACTTGCTATAGTTTGACATTTGGAACATTTGTTAGTGAATGTCAGATTGTGATGAAGATAAAATAATAATAATAATAAATGACATTGAAAAGCCTTAGGAGTGGATGATGTTTAAAACAAATTAAAGGGGGATGAAATGCACTCTGCTGCTGGACTAATATCTAGCCCAAGTAACTGCATAGAAAATCTAGAAATAAAACTGGAGACTGCTGTTCATTTGAGCAGCACATGGTACATAAAAGAGGTCAGAGCATAACTGGATAGACATATACATGTGTGTGTGTGTACTACTACTTGCTCCATTCCATGTATAACAAAGGGATTACATATGAAAAATGCAGGGTAAGGAAATTGAACTCCCCCTCCAGCTGCTAAAACTATCCTGTAAGTTTCTTCTTTCTACTCCTACTTGCATAGTGGAGATACCCAAAAGATTCTCCATGTCACATTTGTCTCCAGACATCTAGTTCCATCCTTTTATTTGAAAAAGTAAAGGGATGAAGTAAAGATTTTTTTTAAAAGTATAAGATGCAGCTAGGGGCTGGCTGAGGTCAGTAGGAACTGGCTTTTATATACCTTAAAAGACTTTGAGTATCTGAAGGACTGACACATCCTGAATGTCCAGTGGCCTAGCTCAGTTTATGAGATCTGCTGGAGATGTTTTCCAGAAGTTACCATTTGTCCGGTGAACATCAAGGTCACATGGGAAGACGCTTACAGTTAAGTTATAGAATTCCTTCCCTTGGGATACCGCTTGGTTAATATAGCACAAGAGCCATTTTGTCCATGAGCTTCCTGCTTAATGAACAACACTCTCCATGGCTGGGTTGTTTCCACTGGATAAGCTGCTCTCTTGATGCACAGTATTGGCAGTTGAATTTTCAAATCACTCTGCACTGGGCTTCCCCCCCCCCCCCAAAAAAAAAAATTTCCAGAGTACTTGGGACTATTTGGAATAAATTTTGGCATGAGTCAGTGAAAATGCAGAGCATCTGAACCAAGGGGGGAGGGTCAGCGACAGGTGAAACCCCCCTGCAAACACTGCTTTGTAATTGGCAGTAGTGTTTTTTTAAAAAAAAATACTTCACCAACCCTGAGGTAGGATTCTTTCATTTTAACTGAGGCAAGTAGCTCAGTTACCCACATAGGTAATTTATTATTATTCTAGTGTCATGTCACTAGTCCTGCACTCACAAAAAAAAATGGCTTTCATGCCTATCTTAAAGAGGATGCGTATAAGGGGAGGATGGCAAATCACCCTGGCTCTGTTCAATCTAGCCGAGGTCTGAAATGACACACTCGCGGTGAAACTGACCACATAAGCAGCCACATAGGCCATTTGTGATTATTTCAGCATTATATTGCTATTCCTACAATTGCATACAACAACAACAAATGGTTTGATCTGGCAAAGGTCCAAAACGGGCCAACACATACTGTGAAAGTGATCAAATAAGCAGCCTCATAGTATCCCAGCAGTTGTAAACAAAAAACCCTAATTGACAAGTATGCACACGACCAGCTTTCGATTTGGGACCGAGGCAGACTTTAAACTCAGGCTAAAACAGCTAAAATGTGGGGAAATGCAAGGGGAGAGCGAGGCAACTTCTAAAGGTCAGAGGAAATGTGCATAATGAAACCAAAGTTCCAAAGAAATAGGGAGGTGATGGCAACAGAAACAGCCCATACCTAAAAGGCCTATATTGGTTGCACACACACATACATGTGTACAACAGAAGGGACTTTCACGCCTTTGCAGGGGGACATATAATTTTCCCTCCCCAACTATTTCTTCTTTCCCTTCTCTGAAAACCCCTATAGCCTCTTCCTCTTTCCTGCTTCCTTCTCTACTTCTCACCCACCAGCCATCCTACGTTTATCAACACCACCACCATTACCACCCCGTCTTCAGGTTTTCCTCCTTCCATCCCCCCAGTAGCCTCTCCCTGGGAAAAATCTGTACAGTTCCAGCCACAGTATCTCCCTCCTCACACTATTTCTTCTTTTTTGTTTCCTGAAGCCCCCATATTCTCATATTTACAGTCTTCCTTTTCTCCTTACCACCTACCCACCATCCAACCTTTTATTTGCCCTCCCCATCTTCAACTGTATTTATTATTTTACTTCAGTTATATCTCATCTTTCTCCACAATAGGAACCCAAAGCAGCTTACACCATTCTCTTTCCTCCATATTATCCTCACAACAATCCTGTTAGGTTAGGCTGAGAATGTGTGACTGGCCCAAGGTCACCCATTGAGCTTGCACAACAGAATGTGTGTGTGTAGTCGTAGCCAACTTATGGCGACCCCTTTTTGGGGTTTTCATGGCAAGAGACTAACAGAGGTGGTTTGCCAGTGCTTCCCTCTGCACAGCAACCCTGGTATTCCTTGGTCGTCTCCCATCCAAATACTAACCAGGGCTGACCGTGCTTAGCTTCTGAGATCTGACGAGATCAGGCTAGCCTGGGCCATCCAGGTCAGGGCTCACAACAGAATAGGGATTTATTTATTCAATTCATTTATACCCAGCCTTTCTCCCCATGGGGACCCAAAGTGACTTACATAATTCTCTTCTCCTCCATTTTAGCCTTGCAGCAACCCTCTGAGATTAAGCTGAGAGAGAGTGACCGGCCCAAGGTCACCCAACAAATTTCCATGGCATGAATAGGGATTCAAACCTGGGCCTTCCAGATATTAGGCTGACACTCTTAACCATTACAACACACTGGATTCAAACCTGAGTCTCCCAGATGCTAGTCTGAAACTCACAACTACACCACACTTGCTTTTGTGAGCTGACTGCTATTGAACAGTAGCACACAGCCAGTCCTGGGTGAGTCATGCAAGTCACATGATAATAAATTTCTTTGTGGTTGCAGATGGGTCTGGCCTAATTGAGTCATCCCTCAAAGGCCAAAACAGCTCTGGAAAGGGCCCTGCTCCCTCGTCCTTCATTTTACTGATGGAAATAAATCCTTGAAGACTGGCAATACTGTTGTGGTTGTCTAGCAACAGCCACTGAGGGCATTGGTATCTTAAAGTTGTTTCTATCTTTTTGAGGGGGTTTAACCCCCTTCCCAGTGATTAAAAAAAATCAGATTTTTCTGCAAACCTGGCTTTTTTCAGTTTGTAGAAAGATCTGCCTTATCTGTTTATGTCTTTAATCAGATTTAAGTATTCACAGATCTGACCATGTTGAGAATTAGATATAATGATGATAATACATTGCTTTCCTTGGCCCTCCCCTAATACTCTGATGAAATAAACATTAAAGAAGATATCTCAGTTCTAGACTGATTTTTCTGTTATGGCACTCTATAGGATTTGCCAACTTCCCCTCCTAATTTGAAGCTGGGAAACACTACAACTTAAACAGAGGTCTTCTAGCACCATTATCTTCACTTATTTCATCTTGAACCCGGGTCCCATAGCTCCCCCACGGCAGGTTTGGTAGGACAGTAAGAATTATTTTACAAGGAATTGTATAATATGTTGAAGGCATTATCTGTTGGTTTGCATGAATGATGCCTGGTTTTGGAAAGTTGTAGTCTTATTCTGTTCATGTCTTGATGCTAGAGTCAGTGAGACTCATTTCCAATTCAACCTGCACATGAAGGGTGCTTACCACCATAGAGGGACATGTATCTACTATATTTTAGTATAAAAGTTATCTTGTATGATGTATACGCATAAAATACAGTTTTCTCTCTCTTCTCCCCCCATTTCCATCCTGTTAAAGCTCTTTGTCAGTTGATTTGCAAACATTGTCTTCTTCTTAGAAAGGCTTTTCTTTTTCTTTTTTTTATATATGTCAGATGTTTTCCGTTACCCTTGTAACCTACTACAATGTTTATTTATGATAGTGTTGTATGATTGCAATAAACAATTTCAGCTGTCTGTTTCCCCTGATTAAAAACTCTATCATTAAATAAATAAAAATGATAATAATGAACTGGGCCATTCCCCACACATAATGTACGGCTTTCATATTTCTGACAGTTTGGAAGATATATGAAATGCAGATCTGCAGGAGAAGGCTAATAAATCAATGCGAGTTAGAAAGGGTTCCAATCAGCTTTTGAGCAAAGGGTCATCATCACTACTCTGTAGTTTGTGGGTGCTTTAGAAATTTTCTTTTGGTACTAGCTGGCCTGGATAAGATGATGACTGGCCTTTAGGAACCTTATCAAACAAAGGTTTTAAAGAGATGGGCATCTTCAGGCTATCCTGGATACAATTTGAAAGGTGCTCTCTCTATATATATATCACTTTTACTCACAAGCACATGAACACATGAAGCTGCCTTATACTGAATCTGCCTTCTACTTGGTCCATCAAAGTCAGTATTGTCTGCTCAGACTGGCAGTGGCTCTCCAGGGTCTCAGGTCGAGGTGTTTCACATCAACTACTTGCCTAGTCCCTTAAACTGGAGATGTCAGGGATTGAACCTGGAACCTTCTGCATGCCAAGCAGATGCTCTACCATTGAGCCACAGCCTCTCTCCCAGACTTTCTAATAACAAGACCTGATAAGTCCACAATTACAGTCTAGAGCTTATTTGAAATGTTTCGTTACTGTTTCTAAAGGGCTGTAAGTGAGGTACAAAAATTTGAGTTTGTGGTTGATAGATTGAAGTCACTTTCCAACAGAATAATGTATTATGATGTGTACATTCATTTTCATAACTATTGATGCAAAGGGGGGGTTGTAAGTGTTCTTGGATCAATACAGTTGGTGATTTTTATAAACATAAAGCAATGAATTGTTGCTAGGGCACATGTCATGATCACACAGAGATCACAGTGCAACGGATCTTATCTCACAGCATCTGGATTAGAGAGGATTGTAATTATTAGCATCTTACTTTCCTTCAGGGGGCCTTTCATTCTCCTATCATTCAGTTCTACAGAAAAAGTGGTTACAATAAGTCTTTCCCAACTTAAGAACATAAGAAAGGCCATGCTGGATCAGACCAAGGTCCATCAAGTCCAGCAATGTGTTCACACAGTGGCCAACCAGGTGCCTCTAGGAAGTCCACAAACATGACAACTGCAGCAGCGTTGTCCTGCCTGTGTTCCACAGCATCTAATATAATAGGTCTGCTCCTCTGATCCTCTGAGAATAGGTATGCATCATGGCTAGTATCCATTTTTACAAGTAGCCATGAATACCCCTCTCCTCCATGAACATGTCCACTCCCCTCTTAAAGCCCTCCAAGTTGGCACCCAACACCACATCCTGGGGCAAGGAGTTCCACAATTTAACTATGCAATGTGTGAAGAAATACTTCCTTTTATCTGTTTTGAATCTCTCACCCTCCAGCTTCAGCAGATGACCCCACGTTCTAGTATTATGAGACAGGGAGAAAAAACTTCTCCCTGTCCACTCTCTCCATACCATGCATAATTTTATAGACCTCTATCATGTCTCCTCTTAACCGCCTTCTTTTCAAGCTAAACAGCCCTAAGCACTTTAACCATTCCTCACAGGACAGTTGCTCTAGCCCTCTGATCCTTTTGGTTGCTCTTTTCTGCCCCTTCTCAAGCTCTGCAATATCCTTTTTTAGGTGTGACCAGAACTGTACACAGTATTCCAACAAAAAAACATATAGGGAGGGAAATGAGTGGAGGGAGGGGAAGGGAGGAGAGACGAGCAAAACAGTGGGGGTGAACAAGGGAAGGGTGTGGACCACAGTGAGTCGGGGGAACAGCAATCAAGGCCCAACCACAATCCAATAAGATGGAACAAGAATGAAGAGGGGGGACAGGGAGGGGAGGCCATCCATGATCGATAGGGTTGTCAGGTCCCTCTTCGCCACCGGCGGGAGGTTTTTTGGGCAGAGCCTGAGGAGGGCAGGGTTTGGGAAGGGGGTGGACTTCAATGCCATAGAGTCCAATTACCAAAGCGGCCATTTTCTCCGGGTGAACTGATCTCTATTGGCTGGAGATCGGTTGTAATAGCAGGAGATCTCCAGCTAGTACCTGGAAGTTGGCAACCTAATGATCTCCACCGTTTCTTCCCTCAGCCTGGCGGAACATCTCGGTTTTACAGGCCTTGCGGAACTGCATCAAGTCCTGCAGGTCCCTAGTCTCACTAAAGGGAGAGTTCCACCAGGACAGACCCCCTTCAGGCCAGGAACCACCAGTAAGTTGTTAGCCGAGCATAGTACTCTCTTGGGGACATACCAAGAAAGACGGTCCCATAGATATGATGGTCCCAGAGCATTTAGGGCTTTAAAGGATAAAACCAGCACCTTGATCCTGATCTGGTACTCCACCTGGAGCTAGTGAAGTTGCATTGTTTTGCAAGGCAAGAGTAGTACTTTGTTTCCTTGAATAGCCATGACACACCTAAACACAAAGACAAGAGGATTTGGACGGATGAACTGCATCAGGTATCCCCACCCCAATCTTGTTGAACTTTGGGAATTTTGACAACAGGTAACGGGCACCATACCAAATGTCTGTCACGGGGGCTGGGTCCAATCACAAAATGTGATTGGAGGTTCCACACAATGCTTGAAGGTGAAGGTGACTCAGCCTGCTGTTGCTTCTCTCACACACTGCCTTCTGCTGCAAGATCTTCTTCATCTGAGGAAGCCTCAGCTGGCTGACCCATGTCAATGGGACAGCAAAAAGTAAAGCATCCCATCTCTTCCCATCACTTCTCTGAAAATCATGCCTTCCCACCACTTCATATCCATTTGGCAGCAGCTGAGGCTCCCAGACATATGTTGATTCGCCATCAAACATATATTTCAACCTTCGGCTTTCCATAGCAACCATCGCTGTGGTTGAAGACTTAGAAAAACATTCCACATATACACTTGCCCATAAATTCAGTCTCTGGCTAGAGTCAAAATGCAATATTCAGCTTGTTTTTAATAAAGTGTAACTAATTTTTTTTTCCTAAAGAAAAAAATTCAAAAATTGATGACTACCACACAAACAGGAAGCATTTTGATTATGCCCGCAGTAACAAAATTAGTAAAAGAGTTTGAAATCATCCTACGCTTACAGAATGCTATTGTTTTCAAAGAATAATTCCATCTATTTTAACTTTTTCATGTATGATTCCATTGGCAACAGTTCTTCCTTTGATTGTCAACTGCCTTAATTGAGAGGTGTGGCGCAGTGTCTGTTTTGGCCGTTAACGCTTATATCTTTTGTTTCAAAACTCTAAGTGTTGGCTTTCCTGTCTGGCCTGCCTTAGTATTTTTCTGTTTTGGTGGTGTGATGACAGACTTACAGTGTGTTTCCTTGTGTGTATGGTAACAGATGTTTATGTGAATAACAGAGTTTTTTATGAAGGCATACACTTTATAGCCAAATACTAATTAAAAATAATTGCATGTAAGCATTTTTGTTTATTCCCTGTTGTGCATCTTTAATCATTTGAAATCACCTGCAGTTGAAAATTGAGGCAAAGATTTGATACTGCAATTATAAGAGGCCATCTGACTCCAAGCGAGGGTGGGGGAGATAACAGCAACATGTTTGAAAAAAATTTTTTTTTTAAATTGCAATATTAGAACTTTTTGGTTTTCCATTTGTAAAGGGTCAAGGTACTAGGCATTTTCGTCTTAAACTATTCAGAGCTTAAGTCATTGTAAGTCCGTACACACACCCTCCCCAGCCCAAAAAATCATGACTGATAGCTTGTATTATTTATTTTGGGGCACTAATAAGCTCATTACAAATTATTTTAATTATGAGTATGACAGATGGTGCAAAGTAAATATCGGCAGTAGTCAATGGAGTTCCTTCTTTAAAAAATTAAAGTTCAGGTACTTATAACTACTCAGCATCTAAGAGTAAGTCGTGCTTTCGATATTCATGCATATAATTAATGTTCGAAGGGAAAGGTGCAATGAGCTGTCACATGAACACATGAAGCTGCCTTCTACTGAATCAGACCCTTGGTCCATCAAAGTCAGTATTGTCTGCTCAGACCAGCAGCGGCTCTCCAGGATCTCAGGCAGAGGTCTTTCACATCACCTGCTTGCCTAGTCCCTTTAACTGGAGATGCTGGGGATTGAACCTGGAACCTTCTGCATGCCAAGCGGATTCTCTACTGTCAGGCTTCAGCAACTGAGCCATGTCCCCTCCCCTAATGTCCTTTGAGCCACAACATTCTAAGGGGCTCCACTTTAGAGAAGCATGCACAAATACCAGAAGCACCCCTTGTTCCTACATAAATACAATTATTTTATTTAAAACATTTTATGCCACCTTTCTACCCAATCTGGTGGCACCCATAAAAGGTGGCACACAGAAAAACATTAAAACATCTCAACAAATTAGCATACTTCATCAACTATACTTTGAATAGTCTCTGAATCCGTTCTTACAGTGCACTCTAGCCATTAAGTAAAGATAAATAAAAACTATCTCTACATATTACTGCAAGAATAAATACATTGTAAAGGAATCTATGGGTCAACTATCATTTGATATCCTGTACTGCCTACATGTTTACATTACCCTCTTTTCCGCACTCTCTTTCTCTCTCAGTTTATTCCATTTACCCTCAGTGATGTGAGCACACAGCCAAACATGATTGGCTACACAGTATCAGGATGTCATTCCCAGCCCTCATTATACCAGGAGGGAAATGGTGCGGAAACAATGGCTCTGAACGGAGTTGAAGAAAGTGAATGCTCACAGAATCAAAGAATTTTGTAAGAATTCTTTCTACCCGCATTCCTTGAAATTGCTATTGTTGGCCTGAAAGCTGGAACTCTGGTTTATTAATCACAGAGCTGATTATAATGTGGTTCACTGTTTGGTGAGCCTCACAATTCGAACATTCTCATGAACGCACAGAGAGTTGATAACTAAGGAAAATCTGCATATGATTCTCCTTTAGAGATCTGGTACATTTGCTTGCTGGCGAAACGGTGCCGCAAAGAGGAAAGAACGAGGAACTTAGTGAACTTTGGGTGAATAAGTCTATTATAATTTCAGAGGGAAAGGTCTTTTGTTGACTTTGGCTTCAGGGTGGAGGAATACTGTGTGAAATGTTGTTTTTATTTAAACACAATAACAGAGCTGAGTCTTAAGTGGCTTCGAAAGTTATTTTGCTGTTTGAAATAAAAATACGATTGGCTGTGCCTTTGCCAAGTTTATACTACATGTTTTGATAAGCATGCTGTTTGAATCCCTGTTTGGCAAGGCAGATCTCATAATCATGAATTGCAAGAACTCATTATTGTCAAAGAATGACTGATCATGTGAAAAGAATATTTGGCCCAAATATATATTTAAGGACATTGCTCTGTGTTTAGGTATAATTTGGCAGATGCCCAATATGCTAGCGTTCTAGAATCATCTGCTGAAATAACCCCATAACATTTTGTAACAAGAAACCCCCAGTTTTGGGATTGGGATATATTAAATGCACACGTTTGCATATATTTAACAGCAAGCTTTTTATTGCTGACGGAGCTGGTATGAGGGTTGCCAGATATGTTCCTGGATGTTGCTTTTCGGTTAGGGGCTAAGAGATAAAACTTGAGACTCATAGAACGTTACTAAGAGAAACATGCCCTGACCTAGATGGCCCAGGCTAGCCTGATCTCGTCAGATCTCAGAAGCTAAGCAGGGTCAGCCCTGGTTAGTATTTGGATGGGAGACCACCAAGGAAGTCCAGGGTTGCTGTGCAGAGGAAGGCACTGGCAAACCACCTCTGTTAGTCTCTTGCCATGAAAACCCCAAAAGGGGTCGCCATAAGTCGGCTGCGACTTGACGGCACTTTACACACACACACACGCATATGCGAGAAACATACATGTAAGGATATGAGAAAGGGCAAGTGTGACGAACAAAGAGTAAATCTTTAAGAGAAGCTCAGAGAAAGGGAGTTGGTGGAGCTAAGGAACTCTCTCTGTTCTGAGGAAAGGAATTGAGTCTGGTTTTGGTAGCTGTGCTTGACTCTGGGAACCTGAGGGTTTAGGTTTGCCTAAACAACTCCTGTGGAACGACAGGCAGAGATTGGGAGGAAAGGGGCCCTTTCTCGGGTCACTGGAAGGGAATAGGCTCTGGGAAGGAGATATTCCAAATACAGGGTGTTGTTAAGGGATTACTGCCACAGCAAGTATACAATGAGCTGTGTTGAATTTGGAGGGCAGAACACTCCAAGTCCCACTGAGACCCCTCTGCCTCGCTCCCTGTTTTTAAGCCATTATGTAAAAACTGTCAGCACATACTCAGGATACTAATTTAGGTTATTTATTTACTTCATATATGCCCTGCCTTTCTTCACACACGCTCCTGCACTCAGGGGGCTAGTTACTGCTCATTTTACCCAAAGTCCATAGGCTCGTTCCCTTCCTTGAAACATATCCTGAACTGTACTGTTATATCATCTTTATATATATATATATATATATATATATATATATATATATATATATATATATACATAAAGCACTCCTGAACAATTCTGTTTTACATAGTTTATGGAATGCCAGAAGCGTGGGAACCTTCTGGACTTTCTCAGGCAGGGCATTCCACAAGGTGGAGGCCGCTGCAGAGAATGTGTGCGTACAGGCCGTTGTTGATCTTTCCCATGTGCAGGGTGGTATCTGCAGAAGGCCCTGTAAAGATGAGTGACGTTACTGTGGTCCAGCATAGGAGGAGAGCTGGTCCTGCATATACGAGGGTCCAGCCCAGGAAGGCTTTTATAGGTGGGTTGTTTTTAATAAATCTCCATATCTGATCAAGATCCAGCCTCTGACAATAAACCAGACTTTTCATTCTTGTCTTTTGAAATAAGGATTCCATTTGGACGTTGCAAACCTTTGCCATAGGGCACTTTCACACAGCCCAAATAATGCGCTTTCAATCCACTTTCAGTCCACTTTGAAGGTGGATTTTACTGTGTGAACTGGCAACATCCAGTTGCAAACGATCGGTAAGGTGCCCCGAAAGTGGATTGAAAGTGCATTATTTGGGCTGTGTGAAAGTGCCCTAAGTCTCTGAACCTCCCGCCAACAAACAAACAGACCCCCTCAGAAGCATTAATACTAACTCCGCCCGCCAGCAGCCTCAGCCCAGTGCAGGAACCAAGTTACCTCAGTCAGCAAACACTATTCTTTTTTTGAAAAAAGCCTCCCTGCCTCCAGCCGAGGCTTTCTGCTCTTTTAGTCATCGTACGTAACGGGGCCCTTTCCCCTGAACTCGTGGCCAAGCGGACGTTTTACATCCCTGTTGCACTGCTGTGAAGCCTGAAGCATCTTTCCCTCCTCTGAATCCCTCTCGCTGGCGACAGTCTCTGTTCTCCCTGCTGCATCTCCGGCCCACAGCTTTTGTTCAGGGCCTCTGACCTGCTGCAGTCCCCGGTGTTCCTGCTCCCACTGCTCCCTCTGCTGCGCTGGCCTGCAGCTCTTTCTCCTCCACGCTGTTCCCACTGGTTGTTGTCTCCGACCCACCTGCAGCTGTTCTCTTAAATCCCTTGTAATGCACATCTCTGCTCACAGGATGCAGCTTCTGTTGTTCTTGTTGCTCCCGCAGCAACCGTCCTACCTTTTCTAACCCACAGATTGCGGTTTCTCGGTTTGGCTCTATTACCATGTCCTGCGACAGGGTCCGTTTCCTCCCATCCCCTTCAGTGGACGGAGCAGTTGAGGAAGCGCTCCATTTGTCTCCCTCCGACTGAACAAGCAGGGCTTTAATCACTGAGGCCAAAAGAAGCCAGGCCGCTCCTGACAAGCTCTCCCAGAGACAATTCATTAAATATAAATGAATTAAGAAACCTTCTGTGGAAAAAAGAAAGAAAGAAAGAAAACTCCTTATCCTTATCCTTATCAGATAAAATTCTTCATTGATGAAGGTGAAGTCATCTTTCAGCAAAACACCCAAAAGGAATGTTACATGAGTTTCTGTATCGTATCCATTGCCTAGCTATTTGTCTCCTTCTGGAACAATTCATATGAATGATAAGCTTGAAACGATTGCTCTGAATTCATAGGTATGCACCGTTTGAAGGAATATAAGTGACAGTAACCTAAACTTACTCTTTGTGTGCAATTATATGCTTCTGCTTTGTGTTGCCCTGCCGGGTGGCGATGAAAAACTCCCCTGGCTTCCCTAGAATCTGGTCAGGTGAAAATGTATGGCAACATTCTCCTCACTAATAAGGGTTGCCAGGTCCAACTGCCAAAGTGGCCATTTTCTCCAGGAGAACTAATTCCTATTGCCTGGAGAACAGTTGTAATAGCAGGAGATCTCCAGCCATCACCGGGAGGTTGACAACCCTAGCTCCACTCCTGCTTGCAGCAGCCATGTATCAGAGTCCTGGGAATGTGTTAGAATCCTACACACATGAATAAAAACAACCTGATCTTCCATGGTTACGGAACTCTAGTATTATATTATGGGGAGCCGTGAATTTGGTGATGTCCCATTACTGCATTGTATAGTCATTTTAACAGGATCCCTTACGGAAAAAAACCTTTGCTATAGTTTCACTTTCCCCTTGTTATGTTACCAGGCACTGTGGAGTTTTTACAACTAGGACCACTCATTTTACAAATAAAGTACTGTCAAAATACATTTACATAGCAGTAAATGTATGTATGCCCTGACCTGGATCTCATCAGATCTCAGAAGCTAAGCAGGGTTGGCCCTGGTTAGTACTTGGCTGGGAGAACACAAAGCAAGTCTAGGGTCTTTATGCATTCATTTATGTAAAAGATTATACTCCACTCTTTTTATACTGTTATCTGATCAGTAAATTCTCCCAAACAATCAACAGAAGGCAGTACGCTTTCTACAGATGGGAACAAATTTGTTCTAAAGCCTAAATATCTTCAGAATAATAATTAGCACAGAAGACATGCTTCTTTTTTATATGCAGAGGAATCTTTGTCTTTAGCATGCCTACCTAGTGCATGGGCCAATTTAAAGGTTTATAAGAGCAGTCATTCAGTAAGTAGAACCAGTGAACTGGCCAGAAATATGGGTGATCTTGAAGAATATTTGCATGTGAACCAAAACATGGGGAAAGAGGGGAGTGAAGGCCTTGCTTCAAGTCTGCTGTTTCCATATCTGAATGCTAAACAGGGAACTAAAATGAAACTTTCCTTGATCTTGAAATGATTTCTGATGGTTCAGAGACTCTCCAGCACGAACAATCTATGTTAATCTCATAATTACAATACAGTCATGCAAGCAGTTAGTCCTTCCTTGCCTGGATGTGTATCTTTATCTGAAATGCATTGTATAGTTTGGGAATACTTACTCTTAGTGATGCTGCAATCTACACAAATAATGTGCTTGAAAACTGAACTTATCCTGCTCTCGGTGTTCATTTTCTCTAGAGTCAAGCACCCCATATGCTCATACTGGTGATTTGTTTACAATTTCAAATGAGCAGCATTTTGCACATATTTGTATGTGCACAGTTGGCAACATTCATCATCATATAAGCAGCCAGCTGCTAGTGAATGTTGATGCATGCTCAGAACTTACTGGATCGCTGAGGTTGATGGGAACTGTAGTTTTCTCAGCTTCCAATTCAATTACGGCAGTTGGAAATAGCTATTCACTTCAATCCCAGCAGATAGTCATACTGAAGAAAATTGGGCAGAGAAATTTACATGAAAGAAAGGCTCAATCTGGAGACTCAGAAAGTTGGAAGAATCATTCCTGTAACAAGTCATATTCCCCCATCAGATAAGTCAAATGGGCATCTGAGTGTGCACACATGCATGGATTCTGTGAGCATGCTGAATACTCACAGATGCTTGAACATTTTTGAACATTTAATGGAGATGCATGCACAAGATGCATACACTATGTAGCTTCATGGAATCATTCATATATGTATTTTTGCAGCGGCTCATGTATAGAGTTCCCAGCTCTGCCTTGGCAAACGCTGGCACATGAAGGGGGCAATGCCTGGAGGGATAGAGTTTGAGAAGAATGTGAGTTATGCTCTAGGCTACCTTTCCTGTCTCTATTATCTTTACCACAGAGACCAGGGGAAATTCCTACAGCAACGTGGAGCTCATTTTTTTCTCCCACTGCTCAATTCTTCAGAGGCAAGAAATTTGTGCTGGGGGCTAGTAATTCCCCACCCCGGGTGAGTAAATGAGTGAGAGACTCATGTATTATATTTCTATAAAATAATTTTGAAATTTTTCACACTAACTGAACATTGAATTACAAAGAGTGTATGGATTTAGGTGGTTTGCCTATAGGACATTTTTGGTTAATGTTCTGCAGCACAACACTTCTGCATCTGTTAAAATTTTCTAATGGAAACTAAGAGAAAAGGGGGCTACTCAATGGATGCTGAAATGCTACTTCCATTAGAGTAGAGACTTGTGGAAGTCCTTCACCCCAGGCTATCAACAGAGGTTAGAAAAAGTTCTCCTTTTAGCTATCCCATTTATGATTTAACTTTTCAGCACTCTTACCACTTATCACATTTTTCAAGGTCACCCTCTAACACCGTCTCCCCACTTCCCAAATCAATAAAAGCAACATCACACTTTTTTCAAGGAAAAAAATGGTTTAAATTCAAGTTTCAGAGAGCAAATTGTATTGCAACATCTCAGCAGAAGGGCTCAGTTCTGTTGAAATCTATAGACCCTCGGTGAATGCTGACTTCAAGAAGACCACAGTGTAAGTGAGGTCAGCAAAGCACTGAAGCAATGTGCAACCATCAAGCCTCAAAACTCATTGAATTTCTCTGAGGTTTAAGTCAAATGTGCAATAATGCAACATAAGTAACCTGCTGGATCGAGGCTTCACATTTTTCAGTAGCTCAAAGCAAATTCTTACTAAAAGAGTATACTTTTTTGATAGAATTAGGGACTAACTAGTGCTTGCTTTGAAAAAGTGAATGGAACTTAGGATAGGTACCCAGTAAAAGACTGTTTTAAAATTTTAGGCACCTTTAGTTTATTTCTATATCTGTTGTGTGTGTTTTTCCTGTTATGCTATTCATTTATGATTGTGGCGATGAGGAATTGCTGGTAGTTGTGTTGTTTTTAAATTGATTTGTAAGTAGTTTGTTATGATAGAAAAAACATTTTAATTGCAATCCATTTTGAACCATGTACATTGATAAACTGCAATATAAGTAATTGTATTGTAGACAATAATAATATGATTCATAATAACAGCAGCAACTTCCGTTTTTAGAATTATAGCTTACTGAGATATCTGCAAGGAATTGTGTATAGGGGATACAATACTGGAATTGAACCTGGGTTCAATCACATTATAACTGTTAACTCACCATCAGATTCTAATATTCAGTTCATACCCTGTAAACAGATTATGGTAGGCTCCCAGTGTTGTGAGGGTGAACGAGATAAGTATTGTAATGCAGTTTGTACATTTCAAGTGTCGTAAAAGTTATTAGAAACAACAGTAAATATGAAACATGGAAGTTAAGTAGTTTAGATACCAAAAAGCTTCTTTCTTTCCAGTTGGAGAGGGGGAAGGATTTATTCTTCATTGCAAATTATTTTGATGTCAGTAAATGACTATGTATTAGGACAAACTGAAATGGTAGTATTATTAGCACCATTTTATAAAACCTGTACAAATAAAATGAAATAATAAAATACATGTTGCTCATACAGCATCAGCTCGCAGAAAACCATAGCCATGATTTAATGTTTCACCCAGCCAGAGTTGTAGGTACTCTGCTGCTTGTAAAAATTTATGTTTGCTTATTTTCCATAATTTATTCTGCTTCTGCTGGCTATGGAGAGGGTCAAGGAGTTATGCGGGGAATGGAATCTCCACCCCAGTCCTTTGGCAATCTTATTTAGCTACTTATTTGGCTGCTGGGATTTCATCTGGCATTGCCCACAGAGCTTCAAGCCTGTCTTCATAGGAGATTCAAATGTGCGTTAAAAAATGAAAAGGAAAGAAAACAAAATTAGAGCTCCAGTTTCTATAACTGCTACCAACCTCTTTGCTTACAGATAATGCACAGAAGCTATAATGAGGCCATTTAGATATGAGATCTTTCAGATGTTTTAAGGAGATACGAAGAATGACATCACCAGGTTAAGCCAGTTTAAGTATTGTAGGTACAAAATAAATAACAATGTAGGAGGGAAAGGGAGTCTAGATATGTTAGATGCCTTTAAGATGCTACAAGGGGTGTGCATTCAATATATCTGAGTCGAAAAAATAGCTGAAAAAACTGGTTAGGTATTTTCAGCTATTTTTTTCAGCTAAATATAAAACAAAAGAATTTAGTGGCAATCCTGACCCTGAATAAAGCCCCCCGCCCCCAAAAAATTGGCTGTATTCAGGATCTTTTCAGGAATGCTGACTACAACCTGTAAAAAGGGGGGAAATCCTCCTACTGTTGGGCTTGCACTGTCAGAGTGTGCCTGGGTTCTGCTGGGCTTCTGCACATTACAATGGGTTTTGCTGGGCTAGCAAAATCCCCCCCTTCGGTTTGTTCTGCAGAGATTCTCCAGTTTGACATAGGTTCTGCTGGGCTAGCACTATCAGAGTGTACCTACATTCTGCTTTTTGCTTCTGCACATTGCAGTGGGTTCTGCTGGGTTTGCAAAAGTGTCGCCTTGCTTGATTTTTTTTGTTCTGTTGTTCTCTGATTTGACATTGGTTCTGTTAGGCTTTTCCACATTGGCTTGTGGTTCTGCTGGATTCCTGGGTTCTGGTTTTATTCTGCTCTGCTTGCAAAAGTGGCCTCCCTGTGATTGCTCTTGGTTGTGAAAAAGAAAACAGAAAACAAAAAAATTAAAAATGCTGGCATTCTGTGTTTTGACAGTGGTTCTGCTGAGCTTGCACTGCCAGAGTGGGCCCCCGGTGACCCCTACTGACAAACACCCTACTCCATGCCCAGAAGATGGCCAAGTTGCCCTCCCTCTCATGATCTGCCTATGGTCATAGAATCAGCATTGCTGACAGATGGCCATCTAGCCTCTGCTTAAAAGCCTCCAGGGAAGGAGCACTTACCACCTCCCAAGGAAGCCTGTTCCACTGAGGAACTGCTCTAACTGTTAGAAAACTCTTCCTAATGTCTAGACAGAAACTCTTTTGATTTAATACCAACCCGTTGGTTCTGATCCAACCTTCTGGGGCAACAGAAAACAACTTGGCACCATCCTCTATATGACAGCCCTTCAAGTACTTGAAGATGGTTATCACATCCCCTCTCAGTCTTCTCCTCTTCAGGCTAAACATACCCAGCTCCTTCAACCTTTCCTCATAGGACTTGGTCTCCAGACCCCTCACCATCTTTGTTGCCCTCCTCTGGATACATTCCAGCTTGTCTACATCCTTCTTAAATTGCAGTGCCCAAAACTGAACACAATACTCTAGGTGAGGTCTAACCAGAGCAGAGTAAAGCGATACCATCACTTTGCATGATCAGGACACTATACTTCTGTTGATGCGGCCCAAGATCGCATTTGCCTTTTTAGCTACCGCATCACACTGCTGACTCATGTTCAATGTTTGGTCTACTAAGACTCCAAGATCCTTTTCACACACACTACTGCTAAGACAAGTCTTCCCAATCCTATAATCATGCATTTGATTTTTCCTACCTAAATGCAGAACTTCAAATTTATTTTATTGGTTTTAGCCCAATTTTATTGGTTTTAGCCCAATTCTCCAGCCTGTCAAAATCACCCTGTATCCTGGCTCTGTGTTCTACAGTAATTGCTGCCCCTCCTAATTTAGTATCATCTGAAAATTGAATAAGCATTCCCTCTATTCCTTCATCCAAATCATTTATAAAGATATTGAACAACACAGGGCCCAGGACAGATCCCTGAGGCACTCCACTAGTCACTCCTCTCCAAGTGGATGAGGAACCATTAACAAGCACTTTTTGGGTGCGATCTGTCAACCAATTACTGATCCACCTAACAGTAACAGGATCTAAATCACATTTTCCCAATTTGTCAACAATAATATTATGGGGAACCTTATCAAATGCATTACTGAAATCAAGATAAACTATGTCTACAGCATTCCTCTGATCCAGCAAGGTAGTAACTTTCTCAAAAAAGGAGATAAGATTAGTCTGACATGACTTGTTCTTGAGAAACCCATGCTGGCTCTTCGTGATCAGATCCATCCTTTCTAAATGCTCAAGGACTGACTGTTTGATGATTTGTTCAAAACCTTTTCCCGGTATAGATGTCAAGCTGATGGGTCAGTAGTTACCTAGATCCTCCTTTTCCCCCTTCTTGAAGATGGCAACAACATTTGTCCACCTCCAGTCTTCTGGCACCTCACCTGTTCTCCAAGAATTCTCAAAAATAATGGACAGAGGTTCAGAAATGATACCTGCAAGTTCTTTAAGTACCCTTGGATGCAGTTCATCTGGCCCTGAGGACTTTGTTTCATTTAAAGAAACTAGGTGTTTGTGCACTACCCCAATGCCAATCCTAGGCTGCTATTCCCTTTCCTCATCATGTGTTCTGTTTATGCAATATTGAGCACCGTTTCCCTTGCAAGAAAAGACTGTGATTGCAAAAGCAGCCGATTGTGCCACAAAGTTTTCTCCTTAAAAACCACAGCAATCAAACCTTCCCTTCCCAAGGGTGAGAACAATGTAGAGTGACAAGTTGGGAAGGCCATTAGCTAGCCATGACAACATTTCATCTAAGGATTTCAGGAACAATCACCACGTTCCATACATTGTGCCATGGTGATTTATTTGCTTTTAAATATCCCCCTTTCTTCAGCTTCCTCTGTTCTCCTGCATAGTAAAATGTTATTCATGTAACTTCATAAAATCCTAATGCCCTCTTAAGAACAGCAGCTGTTTAAGTCTGCTACTTTAGTATATAATCCTCTCATTCAACAATACATTCTCTACTAACACTACAATGCATTGGTTGTGAGGTCTTGCCAAGAAAATATACCCCGTACTCAAATGTCTGTTGTCTTTTGGTGATATGCCAACTGATACACTCCACTGTGCTCTACCATTTGATAAGTATTCGAAACATTCCACGATTTCCCTGTGTCTCACAAACTAGGAATTATCCAAAATAATGGATTTTGAATGCTATATGGCCATAAAACCATAACATGTGCCCAAACCATGCTGAAGGTCTTCAGGATGCCTGGCCATGGACAAACAAGGAGAGTTGTAGTCATAGAATTTTGCTGCAGAAAATTATCCTCCTGGGATTCAGTTTAAAAACAACAACCTGAAATACTGATGGAAGGCAAAAAGCAACCCAGAAATCCAATTTAAACATTGTGCAGTGCTGTATGGAATGAGCTTTCATGTCAACAAACAACCTTAGCTTGAGATATACAGAAGCAACCTCTAGGTTCTGACTGACTGCAGTCTTTAAAACACTGATCCTGTGATTGCCCCACTGAAGTCAATCAGGAGGAGTAAAGGCATTATTGTGGCCAAAGCAGATTTCTAGGCTGGATCCAGTGTTCCATAGGAACCCAGACCTTGCATCCTTCCCATATTTTCCCCTCCCCTGCATTCCTTTCCAATCCAGGGAAATTGATTACTCGTGTCAGGGGACCCATGTGGACTAACAACCGTGTGTTAGGGAGCTGTGCTGAAGAAGGGAAGTGGCAAAATTGCCCTCTCCTCTCAACTCCACCAGTGCAGCTTCACTGATGTAGAAAAAGGTATTTTCAGCCACATGTAGCCTCCCAACCCATGTTGCTGTTAGTCCATGTGGGAATCAACTTTCCTAGGGCTAGGAAGGACTTTTGAGGGGATAGGCATGCGGGAAAGATCTGCAGCCATCAGCATTTTATGCCAGTTGCCACGGTGGCACACGTCGGGAGTGGCGGGAGCCACACGGTGGCACATGCCGGGAGCCACACGCTGGCTGTGGCGGCAGTGGATTCCAGGAGAGGTTCTGGGCCTGGCTATTGTGGCAGAGCACTCTGGGAGAGGCTCCAGGTCTGACCGTTGTGGTGGAGGGTGCTGGGATGTGCTCTGGGATCACTCAACTGGTCCCAGGTTGCCTCTTTCGTTCTACCACCATAGAGGAGAAAAAAACACTGCTTTGCTAGTTTACGGTGTCAGCCATCCCCGTGATTAATTGTTACAAAGCAATTCTAAAAATCACTTCTAAGAGGTTTTCTTTACATGTTTCTATTGTGGACTGAAATTTCTTTCTCATGGGGAAAAAAATCCAGATTTTCTGCCAAATTCACTGTGAATATTCACTGTATTTATGGCCCTCTGGGGATGCTATCATTATAATAACACTTTATGATAACGTAACATAATTACAATAACTATCTATTGCACTTGAAGTGTTCAAAGAACTTCACAGACTTTATTTTGGCAATCCTTATAACATCTCTATTAGGTAGATCAGTGTTATTAACTATATTGCAGATGGTGGTGTTGGGGTTGAGAGAAAGTAGGTTCTTCAAACCTACTCATGTGTTCAAGGCTGAGGTAACATTTGAACCAAGGACTAGCTTATGCTACTCTTATTAGCTACTAAGCCAGAACAGATATTCAGATGCGTGTTGTTCTTCTACCTCACCACTTTTCTCACCCACCAGTTTTTATTTCTCGGTATCCTATGTACCCTATTTTGTGGCCACGGTGTGGATATGAAGTAGCGTGCCAAATGGTATTCAATTACGAAATGCACAGTGGCTTTCAGATGCAGCACTGCATAACGGAAAACACGACAAAGGTTTTTGCAGAGATTTTCAGCAATGACTCTTATTAGGATTTCTGGTCCCTGAATTCACTGTGTCCAAACTTCCTTCTTGTCACTGCAAGTGTGGCAGTGTGAGGTTACCATTTGGGGAAAGCTTTCAGAGAATCTGCAAGGAAGGGACAAAGAAGTAAGGTGCTAGTGGATCAAGGGAGTCACAAGGGACTTACAGCGGGGATGAAAAGCTGTTTGTGGTGCTGGGAAGATTGCAGAGCCATCAGGGAGCCATCTGGGAAAAAATCATTTTATTTATAACTTAAGTAATAGCACAAACCATGTAGCAAATCGATTTCCTGGTGGATACTAGCTATTGTCTGTTTGTCCAGACAAACAGCATCTCGTTTTAGTGTACTCCAATGCAGTAATAACAAGGAAGGAACACAAATTTTAATTATGTTTTCCAAAGACTACGTAAGTATTGAAGACACACGCAATTTTTTTATTTTTTTTACTAACTTGCAGTTGAAAATGTGTCATTAAAAGCTATGAGTCTGATTTTCTGCTCTGCTGCTTGGGATATTAACCAAAATGATAAAGCATTCATTCTTTGTGGTAAAATAAGTGGAGGGAAATAAATGCCGAAGGTCTCAAGCTGCAGATATTATTAGAAAGATACTGGGGCTGTGAAAGTTCAATGCCCTTCACTTGTTGGTTTCTGGTACGCCGAAAGCAAACCCTGGTATGAGAAACCAGAATGACGAATTTTGGAAGTGATCTAGGGAAACATAAATGACAGATCTCTGCAAGGAAGTCAAAAGCTCCATCAATCCTTTTTTTTTTTAGTACAAATGATGCTTTGTTTTCAGAATTTTTCTTTCTCGACATGAACATGAGCAGTATGTCAGCTCCAGCTGCTGTCGACCGACTATACATTTGATAAGAAATGCCAGGATGTGCGCCTTCATATCACAAATGATTCAAATTAATTTGTGCTTTCCTTCACTCGTTTCTTCCCTAATTCTACAAGCTTGACTTCATACCCAGTGAAACTTACATTTATTTGTAATCTCGCTGCTTACACTCTGCTGAACAATAAAAGAACAATAAACTTAATAAAAAGCCCAAGTGATTGGAAATTGCTGTGGGAATGGTAGTCCAGTATGAAAGCTATAAATTTACTTGTATACTCATGACATTGTCAGCTAATTTTTATGAAAAGCCCATCACAGAACATTGCACCAAAACACTGTGATCGCTTGCATGTCACACGTCATACTTCCCCTGATAACAAAATAGAAAATGCAGCATAAAATGATGCTTCGAACCACAAATTCATCATGAAAAGCTTGCTATCTTCAGTAATGTTCCTTCGCTGACCCTGTCTTGCACCTGAGTACTAAATTAATCATTTTCTTTCCTCTAACATTAAGAAATGCCCCAGTGGCATTTAAATTTCTGATGAAATTTAAAGCAAATTAAGACCACCAACGTATAATGTCATTAGCTGTTTGACTGATACGGCGCAACACCTAGCTACACAGCCCTTCAAACAGAGAGACAAAAAAGCAAAACCAAGGATCTTCAGGACTGGCATTTCTGTACAGTTAGCTTTTGTACTTGATTTTTTTGTGTCTTCAGAGTGGTGAAAGCACCATATATGGAATGGGTTGCTCTGCTCATTGTGGACTGGGCCACACGTCTCTATCAATTCTCCCAATGTTTTGCCTTAAAGAGCACACGAAGTGGAGAGTTACATATAGAAAACTGTTTTGCTTCTATGACTACCCTTACAGCTCTTCCTTGCCAAAAATTGCCTGTTGTGGGTACAAAGCCACTAAATCATAGGCTTGGTACCTCAGGGACATTGTCAGAAGCTGACAGAATTTGGAGTTTACTGGCTTTTTGGAGCCCAGTATTTAGGGTTGCCAGGTCCCTCTTCACCACAGGTGGGAGTTTTTTGGGGTGGAGCCTGAGGAGGGCAGGATTTGGAGAGGGGAAAGCCTTAGAGTCATAGAGTCCAATTGACAAAGTGGCCATAGAGTCCAATGCCATAGAGTCCAATGCCATAGAGTCCAATTGACAGAGCGGCCATTTTCTCCAGGTGAACTGATCTCTGTCGGCTGGAGATCAGTTGTAATAGCAGGAGATCTCCAGCTAGTACCTGGGGGTTGGCAACCCTACCAGTATAGCAGACTTGCCCTGACCTGGGTGGCTCAGGCTAGCCTGATCTCATCAGGTCTCAGAAGCTAAGCAGGGTTGGCCCTGGTTATGTATTTATTTATTTATTTAAATTGATAGCCCGCCCTCATTCCCGGCCAGTCCGGGCTGAGAGAAGGTAACAACACTGTAAAACAATATAAAACCATAAACCTTCCAATTTAAAACAGCAATAATTATTAAATAAGTATAAATATACCAAGATGGCACTCATTCAGATAGTAATGATGGTAATAGCCACTGAAGACTTCGTCAAGCAGTTGAACCCCACAAATAAACAGAAGATGGGGGAGGGATGGGGAGGCCAGTAGGATACTCACTAGGATACTATGGTCAATAGTATCAAAGGCTGCTGAGAGATCCAGCAGAACTAGCAGAATTTCTCTTGTCTAGTTCTCAATAGAAGTCATCAACCAAGGTGACCAAAGCAGTCTCTGTTCCAAAGTCTGGCCTGAAGCCAGACTGAAATGGGTCCAGACAGTCTCTTCCAAGAATCCCTGGAGCTGACAAGGAACGACCTCCTCCTCCTCTTTTTTTGGTGGTACTCACAAGTATTGAGTACTGGCATCTTTTGAAAGGGCCCTTCCAAGTCCTGAGGAGGGAATTGGAGGAAACCAGTACAACTTTCTGTAGTTATGGTTACCCGCACCTTAAAAAAAAAACCTGAGTGTACTAATGAAGTAAGTTGCCAAAACAGGGTATTTAGAGTCAGTGGAATGGTTTCTCCTGCAATGTATAACTTGGTCTAATTCTCCTTTGTGAATGACATCTGGCATTAGCTTCCAATAAATGCATGATAGGTTTCCACCTCCCTCCTGTAGTGGCAGTTCAATATCTTAGGTTACAGAACTGCACATACCACTGCTGTATATCATAAGAGTTGAGAAATAAAGTTGGGTCACACAAGTTGCAAGTAGGACTCTTTTTTCTCTAAATTATCAAAAAATTGACATATCTGTCAAAATAGAAATGTAAGAATCTTCTAAACCTTGGTTTTGTCATTGTGATAACATAAAAGGAGATTTCACAAAGAGAAAAAAATTAAATGACATGACATTGAAGATGTTTACTTCTTTTATCATATTATATATGAATATTTTATAAGTTTTCCATGAACTATATTAATTAAAAATTAGTTCAGGGAATATTTTTATGGTGCCTAATAAAATATTGCGTCAATACAGATTTTTATAGATTATTTTAAATTTGAAATACAGAGGTCCCACTGAGTATGTAGAATAAAACGTTTTTAAAAAATAATGTTAAGGTATTCTATTGTGTGTGTTTGAAGGCTTGGAGTTAAAAATAAAGTTGTCTAAGTGATTTATATTAAGTATAGTCCATCATGTTCAGCTCTTTGGTTATTGTTATTAAAATGTGTCCTAGGATATGTTTGATAGAGCAAGACTGAGGCCACAATCCAGCCCAAATTAAGCCCTCTGAAATTCCACTGGTTTCATGGGAGAATTATGCACTCATTTAAATCTCTACCACAGAAATCTGTGGGACCTGGGGGTATGCCCTGGTTGTGAAAATAAACATCTCTTACAGCTCCATGTCATTATATTCTGTTAAATAAGCACAAATTAAGGCAAGTATGTGAATAACAGAATTTACTTTGATATAGGAGAGCTATGCACTGCACTTTCTCCCAGGCCCTTATCTTTAATCTTCTTGTTGATCTCTTAAGGTAACTACCGTAGCCATCATTGCAATGATATACCAGAGCAGAAAAGCCCCTCATATAGCTCCCTGCTATGTGGATAACTATCTCCAAGTACTTGAAGGGCTGTCATATAGAGGATGGTGCTGAGTTGTTTTCTGTTGCCCCAAAAGGTCAGCCCAGAACCAACAGGCTGAAATTAAATCAAAAGAGTTTCTGTCTAGACATTAGGAAGAATTTCCTAACATTTAGAGCGGTTCCTCAGTGGAACAGGCTTCCTTGGGAGGTGATGAGCTCTCCTTCCCTAGAGGTTTTTAAGCAGAGGCTAGATGGCCATTAGTAAGTAATGCTGATTCTATGACCTTAGGCAGATAATGAGAGGGAGGGCATCTTGGCCATCTTCTGGGCATGGAGCATGGGTCATTGGGGGTGGGGTGGGGAGGTAGTTGTGAATTTCCTGCATTGTGCAGGGTGTTGGACTAGATGACACTGGTGGTCCCTTCCAACTCTATGAGTCTATTATTCTGTGGTGGAGAAGGAAGAGAACTGTGACCTCATGAACATGGAATTTTCAGTTGTTTTGCTCCCCAACTACCAAAGGTGAAAGAAGTAATGGAAGAAAAGATCAACTGAAGGCTGTGAGCCCAAGGTGGAAAATAGGCGAACTCTGTTCTAAAGGGCCTGATGTATACTTCAAAATGGCAGCGTCCCCCGCCCTACAATATTCATGACACATGTTAAAATAAAATCAACAAAACTGGATGTACAATGAAAAGAACACACACAGTCCCACCAGCACCTAAGTATGGTTTCACTGCAACTCAACATATCTTCTCTAGAATATGTGTATTGCTTGCCTTGCACCTTAAGGGATTGGATTCTGCAAGACAACTTGCTATCCGGTGTAAGGAAAGGTAATGTTTGACAAGGCCATCTGTCAGTAAAACGGCTATTATTCATTTGAGTATCTGCAAGTCCTGTGTGACAGGTCAACCTCACAAGGGAACCACATTCTATCACAGGACAAAATAAGGTAAAATCAGAGTTTCTTAGTTTCTGGCTGTGGCTTTCAAAGGGGTATGATCTAGTTTGTACACCAGATTGCTTTCTAATTCCACAATGTCACAATAAGGTTACACTTGAAAGTCAAGGAGTTCATCTACTGTATGTATGCAAACCTTGGGTTAGAGTACAATGCCCATTCAGAAAGATTAGTAGCTGTTAGCTGGTACTTATGTTGGATAGCTGGAGCACCTGGAAATGGACCAGAGGTTTGTCTCTGTCTTTCGCTATAGTGGGGCATTTCTTTTTTGCTGGATGTTTCATAGGAGATAGACGTCTGGGTGCTCTATTACCAGAAGGAGTTGGAGGAGTTGGAGGAGTTGGTTTTTATACCCTGATTTTTCTTTACCTTTAAGGAGTCTCAAAGCGGCTTACAACTGCCATCCCTTCCCCTCCACACAACAGATAACTTGTGAGGTAGCTGGGTCTGAGAGAGTTCTGAGAAAACTATGAGTAGCCTAAGGTCACCCAGCAGGCTTCATGTGGAGGAGTGGGGAAGCAAATCCAGTTCACCAGATTAGAGTCCGCCACTCATGTAGAGAAGTGGGGAATCAAACCCGGTTTTCCAGATCAGAGTCTGCTGCTCTTAACCACATCACGCTGCTATGGCCATTGGTGAATAGAAAAAAAATTACACATAAAGTGATTAAAATGTAGAATTAGCTGCCAGATGCCACAGTCATAAACAACTTTAAAAGGAGATTAGACAGAGGCGTGGAGGATGGGTCTAATAGTGGTTACTAGCCATGATGACTAAAGGAAACCTCCACATTCAAGGACAGTCAACCTTTGAATACCAGTGATAGGAGGAAACATCAGGGGAAAGCCTGAGCTTTTATGCCCTGCTGTTGGTCCCCCAGAGGAACTGGTTAGCTACTGTCTAAGAAAGGATGCTGGACTAGATGGATCACTGGTCTGATCTACAAGATAGGAAAAGTTGAAGGCAACAGGAAAAGAGGAAGACCAAACATGAGAGAGACTGACACTATCAAGGAAGCCATGGCCCCCAATTTGCAAGACCTGAGCAGGGCTGTTAACAATAGGATGTTTTAGGGTCACCATAAATAGGAAGCAACTTGACAGCACTTACACACACACAGCTACAGGCAGTTCTGTAGTCCTCCTAAACCATGCTTTACAGATTCTCATGTTTACATGGGACTCCAAGTAGCCTGCCATTTCCACAGGCTCCTAATATGGATTGTTTGCGCACAATGGAGCCTTAACAGAGTTTTGAATAGCATCTCTAGAGTACAAATTACGCCCTTTCCTCCCTTAATAGCTTTCCATAGTTTGCTGCAAACTAACATGTTCAGTCACATTTGAATGAGGATACTTTGTCTCAGGTTCTCCATACTTAAGAGGCCTTAAGTTCTTTAATTGTTTTTTCCCCAGGGTATACCTCAGCTAACAATGTATTTACATGCATAACATCTATATTTTTTAAAAAAAAAAATCATCCAGGAAAGGATTAACATTGTATTAATCAAAGAGCTTATTTGGCTTTTAAAACTTGTTCCCTTTAGAATGAGTGCTCTTTATTCAACCTTTCAATGTCAGTTACCATTTTTAAAAACAGGTCAACCTGGAAGCATACAGCTAAAATTGTGGTGACTGTTAATGACAGTTTTATTGGATACTATGCTTATAGTTCACATTTTGAGGTCTGTATGTAATTGATCTTTCTACCCTACAAGAGAAACACTGCAATAAGTTGGTTGCAGCACCACATTATAGTATAGAGGAAATAATAATGATGTCACCTTGAGATTCAAAGATCGAGGAATAGTAATAGTCTCCTAGCTCATTCTCCCAACTGCAATGACCTCTCCAGTACTAAATCTTAACAGTCTCAGCATTATTTTTGAATTATTCATGCTAGCCTTTTCCCTCACTACAAAATCAAGGAAAATGAATGCATCATGCTCTATCAGCTCCACAGGTATTTTTGGGACTTTTTAAGAAAAAAATATTATTTGGTTCTACTAAAAAGAGAGGGAGAGAAGAACTGTATGGCGGGATGGGTCACATGCCTAGCTAAAACAAGGAGAAGAAATCTTATGCAGAAAAGGGCAGAGCACTTTCTATATTATGCAATATTTATCTCCATTTGAAGCCATATAAACCCAAGGACTCTGCATGAAGTCTAAATGGATTCTGTTTGTCTAGAAACTCACATTGAAATTCAGAAAGTACCAGTGCTTCTGAACTGTCCTAATTGTGTTTTATTGAGGGTTTCCTCTTTATCGGGGAAGAGAACGAGTGCTATGTATATAAATTGCTATGTGCATTTATTATTAAAACTTAAAACTATCTTAATCATGACTTCAAGCAAATTAAATCCATTGGTGATAAATAGAAAAGATGATTTACCAAATCAAAGTGCTAGTGAATGGAGTTGTTTAGCTGGAGTGATCAGAACAAGAGAAAAAAATTGTCCAGAGCATATTGCATATCACTCTTCTCTACAGAGGACCAATCCTACAAAGGAAATAACTCTTGATGGTTCTTAAGGCAATATGTTGACAACTCTTCTAGTTTATCCAGCCTAGATAATAGGAGAAGGATACAGTTTTATCCGAGTGATGGATTTCATTAAAAAATGCACCTGGGAGTAAAATAAAATGCATGTAAATGTAAACTCGGGCAGGTATCCTGATTCTTCTGTAGCTGGTGACCTTTAAGTTCATGATGAAAAACAAATGTCAAGCATTCAAAAGACAGGAGTATCCCTGGCTTTGCTGAGGATTTTGTATGCTATCGCACAGACTGTATTAATTTAGTCTGGCATCAATAACCTTGAAATCGGGATTTTGCACTAAAAATCCAGTTTTTATGTTTATTCAGAAACCAAAGATAAAAGGTGACTTTATTTTAAGGGTCTTTCCAGTGGGAACAGGGCAAACATAATGTAACATTACAGATTTCCCCCCCTTTCGTTGCCATTCAATACCAGCTCCCATAGCAACATATTTTATATGAATATCTGGTGATCTTCAGGTTACTTTGCATAGAATTTTAATTATAGCCACAGTAAGCTTTAGGTAGAATTCTATAATTCAACTGCAAATAGAGAGAGGTCGTAGAAAAAAACATTTGTCAGAGATTCAGGTTTTTTTTTTTTTTACTAGCTCTGAAGTTTTTCAGAGATGTCCAGAGAGGAATAAAGGTGTATTTTGGATGTTCAGAATAACCCTCATAATGGCAAATTAGAGAATAAAGAAATAAACATTTACACTATCCCAAAATTGGTGATATACAGGTTGTTGATATTAACGGGGAATGACCAGCAGATGTCCCCTGAAGGGTGCGCCACATGGCAACTATCCAGGTCTAGGCCCAGAAATCTCATGCACTGAGGGACCTCGGACACAAGGTGAATAAAGTACCAATGCAAAAAAAATTAATCGTATCTCTTGTTTGTGTTGATGCACTGGTTGTGATTGGATTAATAAGGGCTTCTTTGTGAGACTAGACGTGTGATCAAGAGCTCTGACTCTTGAGAGGAAAAATTACCTAATGAGAAATGTATATTTTTTTTCACTTCTTATTCTGTACACATACTGTGATTCATTTAAACGGAATGGGAGTTATGAATCCACACAAGGGAGTATCCTTTAAGATGTATTCTTTTATAGTTACATCTACATCTTTTCAATTTGCTCTGTTACTTCTTTGTTCCAGTTTTAAAAGGAACACTTTTGCTGTGATGAAGGCAAAGCTGGATTCTCGAAGAAACAAAAAGGCACCCACATGTTGAAAAGAACGACAAGAGTACTAAAACCTCACCGGTTTTAGCCTAATTGAACAGCAACCTTTACGGCAATTCTCAACGCTATTAACATATATAGCAGAATATCCCAGCAGGTGGAAGGAAGTATTTTACAAACAGACTAGAAAGAACTGTTGAATCAGGATGAACCAAGAAACTAAGCTTGATTAGGCCATGCTTCCATCTTATTACGACTACAAAATTAGGTCAATTATATTTTCACTTTCTCTCATCTGTTTGGATCCTGATCCTCCTCTGGCAGAAATTAAAAGTAGTTTTACAACTCTCTTGAAAGAGATATGCACCAGATTTTCTTAGACTGTGCGATTTTGTTTGTAATGCCATTGCTTAGGAAACAAATTTTTACAAAGCTAGATAAATGTATAGGATCTGATATCAATTTCTGATATTTTAATGATAGTGAATGTGAATACTTCAGAAATCCAAAACTACAGAATTAGTTATGATTATTTTAATATACTTCATAGATGCAGCCCCAATCCTGTTGGTTGTTACTTTGCTTCAACAACACTGACTTTAACAGGATTTAGAGTGAGGCAAGCTGGATTGCAGCCAGTATCGCTTGAAATTTTGCAGAATACCTCTGTTAACAATACCTCGATTGTTGCATCAGCATGTTAAATTTTCCTTTCTGCTAAGACGCTGACATGAAAGAGAATTTCTATCAGTTTACAAAGAAGCAAAGTCTGTGTTGCTCCAAATATTCTGAGATAGCGTTGTGATTCTCATTTCATCTCAGGAAGTCTGTCCTGGCAGTACGAACAGTCAGGATCCATGGAGCAGCCCTGAATTGGCAGTAAGATGAGCTAGATGACCTAATAGAGCTTGTTTCATCTTTTGTTTGCAATGGTTTCATGCTATCTGGGATTTATGACTTCAAGTGATTAGAAAGCCTTTCAAAGTGTCTTGTGAAACTGTGACAAATGGGAAACTCGCACGAACTATAAACAGAAAGAAAATCTCAAACAAGGCTCTGTAGCATGCAAACATTCCCAAACTGTATTCAAATAGCAAATAGGACATCACAAATTATTCATGAGTTTACAATAAAATATACTAAGGGAAAATAACTTTCTCAACATACACTGCACTAATAATAGACAGCACTTATTACTGATTATGGTATGGGTGCAATTGGAAAGTAAATTTAAGCCTAAGCCCTGGAACATATCTGTACCTTATATTTAGTCAGACCACCAGCCTAGATGGCTGACGTGCAGCAGATATCCAGAATTTCAGACAGAAAGAGGGTCTTTAAATATGCAAGGAAAAGCATGTTCATGAATCTAACCAAAAAAATTGTCCTTTTGGACACAGAGGTATTAGTGCTAAGCACAAGGATCACTGCCCTCCACTGATTCCACACAAAACCCACATTCCTGTTTCCTTCATCAGCAAGAAGCCATTCATATCAAGTTGGCCAATTCTACCTGTTCTTTGCAAATACTCCAGTACCACGGGAGAGGGCCCATTTAGTCAGTAGGTGATAATGTTCTGAGCATCTTGGCCATCCCTATACAGATGTATATCTGTATACACATCTGTAATTGAATACTTTTAGAATTATTTTGCCTTCCACCCTCATAATTTCCTAACAAAGGTGTAATTAAGAGAAATGGGTATGATTTGACTGTATTGCAAAAATAGGCTCCCATAATTATCCAGCTATGGAATTAGTAAAAATATACCATTTAACATTCAAGTGAAGTTGGTCTGTGTAAACGTGATCTCCTGCCCAAAATATGGGAAGGAAGACATGAAAAAACAAGTTATAGATGGAAAAGGAATCTTTCAGAGGAAAAGGAAATGTGCATTTTTCCAACATAGGTCATACAGGACAGATCTGCAGGCCCTTTGTAATATAAAAGGATTGACACAAGCAGGAGATGTTGGCTGTTGCCCAATACAAATATTGCTAAATTACCAAGAGGATGGAGCTTTTGTGTGAGCCCAGGAGAGACCACCTGAAACATACACACCAAGCATGAGTGGTTGAGTGGTTATCCAGGAGCCATTAAATGTCCTTGACTTGGATCTATATCGATATCACAGGCACATTTCCCTTTACAAAAGTAAAGTGCAGGAATGGTAGCCATGGCAAATCTTCAGGCCTAGAACTTCCATTGTGATGAATGGATCATGAAAAGTTGCCCCCAAAGACCTACTGATTTTTTTTTAATAAAGCACAAAATAGTTCTACTTTAAGGCACAGATTATTTTTAATGTTATCTATAGAGTCTGTTGCAAATGCAGCATGCACTGCAAATATCAGCTTACATAATGGAGAGTTTGGTTACTGTCCTGTAAAATATTTGCAAGTATGTTAAAGGATTTTAGTTTGCAGCAGTAAAGCACTAAAGGACCTTCAGCACGGAGGTCTGAGTGTAATTCAGTTCTTCAGTGAACAAAATTAGCATTAAAAAAAGATTTCATATGGTGCTCTTTCCTTCTTATGAGTGGATATGGAAGTAGATTAACTCATGGAAACCCATTAACTCATGCTACAGCCAGAGTGGTGTAGTGATTAGGAGTGGCAGACTGTAATCTGGAGAACCAGGGTTGATTCCCGACTCCTCCACGTAAGTAGCCGGCTCTAATCTGGTGAACTGGGTTG
This sequence comes from Euleptes europaea, assembly GCF_029931775.1. Classification (NCBI taxonomy): domain Eukaryota; kingdom Metazoa; phylum Chordata; class Lepidosauria; order Squamata; family Sphaerodactylidae; genus Euleptes; species Euleptes europaea. The sequence goes on from NC_079316.1 coordinate 74,638,438, forward strand.
GTTTCCCCACTCCTACACATGAAGCCAGCTGGGTGACCTTGGGCTAGTCACAGTTCTCTTCAAGCTCGCTCAGCCTCACCTAACTCACAAGGGGTCTGCTGTGGGGAGAGTAAAGGGAGGAGATTGTAATCAGGTTTGATTCTCCTTAAAAGGTAGCGAAAATCAGCATACAAAAACCAACTGTTTTTCTTCTTCTTGGAATAGAAAACATCAGTAGAGGAAAAAGGCAATTATCACAGAGAATGCACAGGACTGCATGAGTCCTTATCATGTCATGGAATGTCAAACCTTGTGCCATGGAGCTCAAGAAAATGATTAGTGTACAGCCCACCAGCAATTACATCTGTGTAAAATGACTGCACTCATTTTGGTGGGAGAAGGGGGAGTTGACAGGAAAATTTCAGTTTCAAACTCAAAGATTTTTCCCCCCCCAATAGCCCTCGCTCTTTACCCAATTTTCCAGCTGAGCTGACTGAGGCACATGGAGGTGAAGAAGCTCGAGCAAGGTCAGCCAGGAAATCAATGAGCAAGGCCTGCTTAGAGCTCAGCTTCATCTCAGCAGCGCTTCCTTCCCTTTAGGCTGCTGGACCACCACCACCATGGAAATCCCCTGTGCTCCAAGTGCTAGCTGTGAGGGAATGATGATAACAAAAAGGAAAAAAAAACGTCACAGATGTGCTCGAAGAACAATTAAAATTAAAGAACGGCACCTTATTCCCCAAAGAACGGAGGGGTTTAATTAGTGTGATGTAGTAAAACATGTTTCAAGAGGTTAATCCTTTGCCACAATGTGTTTGCTATCAGATAAATCTCACTGATCCTGAGGAAAAGGTATCATTTTTACTAGTAGGAACAAACACGAGTTTTAAAAAACTGAGTTCCGAAGCTGCCAAACGTCTTATTTGGATAAAATCCCTGTTTATGTCACAGTAGTTGGCCTTGGATAAGTAATTCAGGATTTGCCCCTAAGTGGCATATTATTTACTTCATAATATCCCTGGTAATGCACTAGTGAGTTCGAGCAGTAATTAATCTAAAAAGAATGGCTCAGCTACCTCTGAGGGGAATAGGTTATTTTTTTAGAGCTATCAGCCACATTGTGCTAGCTTTACTAATGTTCCTTACCATCACTGGATTGATATCAAGTATACTTAGCTATTCCTCTTTCGGATTTCATCCTCAGTCCAAAGAAGGGAAATGAATTGGCTACTCGAGTTACTGTGTACTAAATATGGTGGGTGGGAAGAAGAGCAATTGGCTTCAGCCATTGGGTCAAGGGAAACATGACTTGGAAATCAAAAGTCATGCCTCTTTTAGCAAAATCTCTATCCCAAAATAGTATGCCTCATCCAAAGAATTCCCTGAAAGAAATGTCATTATTTTGACTAATACATTTATTGAAGCAATTTGTAAAATAACAGGATACAGATTTATAATGAACTGGTGGGGACATGGGAAATGCAAGGGTGGGGGGGGGCATCCTTTTTGTTTTCCCCCCATGGGGCACCCCCTCATACGAGCCAGTGGGGTGTAGTGGTTAAAAGTAGCAGACTCTGATCTGGAGAACCAGGTTTGTTTCCCCCCTCCTCCACATGAGCAGCGGACTCTTATCGTGTGGACCGAGTTTGATTCCCCAGTCCTCCACATGAAGCCTGCTGAGTGACCTTGGGGGGTAGTCACAGTTCTCTCAGAACTCTCTCAGCCCCACCTGCCTCACAAGGTGTCTGTTGTGGGGAGGGGAAGTAATTGAGACTCCTTAAAGGTAGAGAAAAGTGGGGTATAAAACCACCTCGTCTTCAGGTGCAGCCTGACTAATGGTTATAGTGGTTAAGAGCATGGCGTAGTGGTTAAGAGTGGCGGACTCTAACGTGGTTGGATTTCCCACTCCTCCACATGAAGCCTGCTGGGTGACCCTGGGTGACACAAAACACTGTGCAATATTTTGAGCTCACCAGAACTCTTCATTGGGTCAGATGTTATAAAATGGAGATTTGAATCAGGGTCTTCCAGATCCTGACACTCTAAACAACACACCACACTGGCTCTTAACTGGTTGAACTTTGTTATGAGTCAGACGTACTCTGAATTATTTATATTTAGTTTTGTAAATTTATGCTTTCTTTGGTTATTTCAGATTACCTATTTCTCTTTATGTAAAATTGAATTTTGGGGGGGGGAATAAAATGGCCTTTTTCTTACTACTCTGTGTTCATGCTGGGAGGGGATGTTCTATGCCTACGTTTTGCCATTATTCTTTCTTTTAGAGTTTCCATAAACCCAAAACAAACACATGTAAGTATTTTTTGGCAAACTTCAGCAATAAGGAAGCGACAGCTCATCAGTTCTAATCTAGAGATCAGAGCAATTCAGTGGCAACATAAAACGGTTGTTTCAGAACTGACAGGATATTTCTTTAAAAAAATATAGTAGCAAATGAAAAAAAATTGTGGCAAGAAAGGGCAAGGCTGATAGATAATGGTGGTAATTCTCACAGTTGGAAAAAACAACTTATGTACCCAAACAAGATTTTTACAGATAAGGTTAATCATGTCAATCTAACATTTCACTCTACATACGAGGTAGTCACCTTGCATGCGCAGAACATCTCTTCCATATATACAAACCTATCCTAGGTCAGTTCCACATGGGGTATTTACCCCGAGGTTCAATGCTGTTGGGAAGTGGGGTCCCCCCACCTGCTTCCTCATAACATTGTGGTACGTTTGTGCACCTCCCAGGGATTCTCCAGCTTTTCTCTGGTTTTTCCCCAAAATCTGTTTTGCTGTGGAGTTTTGGAAAAGATTGCAGCAAAGCCTGGATGGCTGCCATGGGAGTGGAAATGTTAGATTTTCCTGATCTTACCAACATGGAAGCCATTTTCCCTCTCAGCGGTCATTTCCTCCCCCTACAACCAAGGTCTTTTTTTAAATTGGCAACTGAATATTGTTATAACATCATCAAGATATACCAGGTTTTCTAAATTTCTAGCTATGATATTTAAGGGGATATAAGGGGAAAGGTATATCTTTGCAACAAAAGGTGCCAGACTTACTTAAAAAAAAATCAAAGCTAGAAATTCAAAGAACCTGATACATACATTGGTACATCATTTTAACAATATAATATTTAATTGCTGATTTTTAAAAAAAAACTGAAAAAGTACTAGTAGTGTGTAGGAGGTTGGCTGCTGCCAAGGAACTAGGGAAGGGAAACTACGGGGAAATCTGCCATGTGGAAGCCCCTTTGCTGCTGTGCTGTAGCTCATAAGCCATTCCACATGTGGAAAACACCCTAGATCCTCCTTATAAGATGAAAATAGCATTTATCTATGCAGGTTATCTTACTAGATATCACTTTTGCATACAAATTAAGTGATCTTTGTGGGTGGGCCTGCAGATCCATGGAAACACACGTGAACACACTTGAACAACACCACCTACATTGCATGGTTTGCATTGCCATGCACAAGTGATGTGACATCAACACCCACCCTCTAGGATACATGAGAGTTCACCAGTGTACCTCTTGATTTAGATACAGATTTGCATCTGATGCCTGTACCACTGATTGCAGCAGCTACGTTGGGTACATTGCATTGATGTGTTAAGTTTTGTTTCTCGTCAGTGAGAATTTACAGGTATAAATAGGATCACAGAAATGATGTCTGTTTTAGGAAGCAAAATGAGACACTGCAGCTTCCTTTTACTCCATAAGGCTTGAGAGAGGGGATGGGGCTTGCCAGTAGACCCACAGAAGAAATCAGCATAACAAGTAGCAGTGTTACAGGAATGGACATTTCAAAGTTCTTTCTTTAGACATAGCCAATGATGACCTAGATGGCCAGGCTAGCTCAATCTCATCAGATCTTGGATGGGAGACCACCAAGGAAGGGATGGGAGACCACCAAGGAAGTCCAGAGTTGGTATGCAGAGGCAGGCAATGGAAAATAACCTCCATTAGTCTCTTGCCTTTAAAACTCTATGGGGTTGCCATATGTCGGCTGCAACTTTCCACCGCCACCAGTTATGCCTCTCACCCTCTTTTGAAAGAAGGGGTTCTCTTTCTTTTCTCTTTCAGCTCTATTAGCAATAGCACATCTTGAACACATGAAGACACAAATCTGATTTATACTGAATTAGACTCTAGGTCCATCAGTCAGTATTGTCTATTCAGGCTGACAGCGGCTCTCCAGGTCCTCAGACACAGGCCTTTCATATCACCCACTGCCAGATCCTTTAACTGCAGATGCCAAGGATTGAACCTGGGACCTTCTGCATGCCAAACAAATGTTCTACCACTGAGCTATGGCCTCACCCTCGTGTGCCAATGCCTGGCAAGGGTGAGGCCAAGGTATCCGACTTCACATGTTGCTATGCCACCCTCAGCCTCTTTCTCCCAGAAAAAATGTGGCATACATTGCATTTCTAAGCATGTTTACTCAGAAATAAGTCTCCCTGTGTTCAGCTGGACTTATTCCATAGTAAATGTGCATAGACCTGCAGCCTAAGACAAATAATTTTGAATGAATTTTCAAACACAGGATTTGCTGATCAGATTTCTGGGAACACCACCCTCAAAATACAGGCTGCCCCAAGCAGTTTTAGTTTCTCTATGACAGGCAAATCTACAGAATTTCCAAAGCTTCCTTTTCCCATTTTTCCTACTTATGTGTTCACGTTTTTATCAAAACCATTAGTACAATAAGCTTCATTCTGCCCTTCTCAACATATTCATTTTCCTTCTCATTAGCTTTGGACCCAATTTTTCTTCAGTCAACCATAAGACTTATACTTTCCAAAAAATTTCTGGACTCTTTTATTGCTGTCCATTGATGTTTTATTAATTTTCTCTGTAGAATACTGGCATTATGGAACAATTAAGAGTAATATCAGCTTTCTATAGCCTGAAGCATTTTGGAAAGTCTCTTGCTGCTTTACAGGACTAGAATGAGAACAAGTCTATAAAAAGAACATTATCTTAAAGATCATATGGGGGTGGGTAAAGAAGAAGCCTCTATTTTTTGTAGAATGTGACACACACAACAACTGGAGCCATCTACAAAGGGCTGAAGCCAGCTTACATACAATTAAATCAGGTATGTGAATGGTTTTGTGTGTGTTATGATACATTTGCATAAATGCTCTTTGGGGGGCAGTTTCTGTTTTCATTTTGCCAGCTCGTGCTACACGCTCACTTGCAGCTGAACTTCAGGATCTGCTTTAGCTACAGTGGCACAAACAATGCTTTGTGCTACAGCAGCCAAAACAGCAGCTAATGTTCTGCGTGTGGGGCTCAGCTGTCCAGCTGTGCACCACTTACTGTAAAAAAAAAAAAAAAAAAAACTCAGCTACTTACATAACAAAATAGTTTCTCAGGATGCAACCAATGTCCAGAATGTTTAATGGGGCAGAATCACCTGCCCTTCCCCACCCTACACCAACCAGCATGGTGTAGTGGTTAAGGAGCGGTGGTTTGGAGTGGTGGACTCTGATCTGGAGAACCGGGTTTGATTCCCCACTCTTCCGCATGAACGGCGGAGGCTTAGCTGGTGGACTGGATTGGTTTCCCCGCTCCTACACATAAAGCCAGCTGGGTGACCTTGGGCTAGTCACACGCTCTCAGCCCCACCTGCCTCACAGGGTGTCTGTTGTGGGGAGGGGAAGGGAAGGTGCTTGTAAGCCAGTTTGATTCTTCCTTAAGTGGTAGAGAAAGTCGGCATATAAAAACCAACTCCTTTTCTTCTTCTACCAGAGCCAGAGGTGCCCTTCGCCCCATGCTGAGGCAAAAGGAAGGAACAATTCAAGGTAAACTGTGCCAACCATAAATCACATATTGGCTGTGGTGGAAAAGGGTGATGCTGGGACCCAACTAGCTGGCCATAGAAACATATTGTGAATGCATTGGTTGTCCTTGTTCATAACCATTTGGTGGGCAAATGCTGCTTCGACAGAAATCTCCTTGCTATGTTTTTCTCAACTATTTTAGACAAATGTACAGCTCTAAATGATAGGTAACCTGAAAAGAAAGAGAGCCAGAGTGTTGTAGTGGTTAAGGTGTTGGATCTGGGAAACCCGGGTTTGAATCCCTATTCTGCCATGGAAACTCGCTGGGTGACCTTGAGCCAGTCACAAGCTCTCAGCCTCGATCTGTCAAGTATTTGGATGGGAGACCTCCGAGGAATACCCGGGACGTGACACAGAGGCAGGCAATGGCAAACCGCCTCTGAACGTCTCTTGCCTTGAAAAGCCAAGTCAGCTGTGACTTGATGGCAAAAAAAACCAAAACCTGAAATGAGACTGAAAAGTTGGGTTGGAGGAACAAATAAATATTTTGATGAAACTATTATCTGGACACTCAGAGAAATGCAGAGACCAACAGAAGACACATGACTCTTTTGTAAGGGAACTGTGAACTCACCTTAGCTTCTGAAAACAGATTTTTTTAAAAAGGTTTCACACACCTTAAGGATAAATTGCAATAAAAATTGGAGCAAAACAGGTTTTGGAAAGCTCCTCCCTATTAAAGCTTCATTAATTGGGATAGTTTGTGAAACCATAGCAAAAGAAATTCTGTTTGACTTCCAATGGATTAAAAAGCCTGCATGAAAGGGACTGTAGTATCTTCAGCAATACAATGCCAAAAGGGTGTTTATAAGTTGGTAAGTTCAGAATTTGTGTAAACAACAAAGGACCCAAAGGCAAGCCTTGTCAAATTAAAAGTGTGTCTGAAATGCTACAAATAAACATACTTTTCCCACTCGTGATCCCTTTTCGCTCAAGAAATTTTTACGCGACCCGCGTATACAGGTATATAAAATAGGTATACAAGTCAAACATTTATTGATAATAAATAATAAAGAAATTTTACTGTTGCCAAATTTTTCGCAACCCCCACATTCAGTTACGTGACCCCATATGGGGTTGCGACTCACAGTTTAAGAAGCTTTGCTCTAGATGCACTTCTAAGCCCAGCTCTGGAGTCAATTAGCTAGATTTCTTCTGAATGATATTCGCCTCTTGTTGAATGGAGCAAGTTTGTCTTCACTACATTGGTCGTGGAGAAACTAATTTTTAACTAATGTAAAGAAAGCCTTTTGTTGGGCCAAGGGATGCATATCCCACACTATTTATATGCTGTATACTGCAGCAGCCTTTCCCCTTCACATTTCAGAATTCTAAAAAAAGGGAGCCACTTTGAAAGGAAGAGACATTGAAGACATTCATAAGTGCCTAGACAGAAAATGGCATTTTCTACCGGAGAACCTCAACAGTTAAGGTCCCAGTTTGGGACACCGCTATGAATCTCTTATTTTCTCATTACACTGTCAAAGTTGGAATTCATGTCAGGTTTTGAAACCCTTCAAAAAGGGATACTTTCATAAACATCCATTTTACAAACTATAGCATATCTAATTCTTCTGAGTTCTGAACGCTGAGTTGAACATGGAGCTAGTAGTCTACGGAGAATTTGCCTGGGAAACATAAAACAATCTAGTAGGTAAGTTGGAAACCTGTTGACACAGGAAATGAAAATGAAAATTTGCTAGTAGGCTCCTACATCCATGGTTTTATATGCTACTTAGCTCTATTTTTTGTTGATTTGATAAGTATATCTTGCTGGTAGTATCCCATTTCAGTAATACACTGACAATATCTACTTGGCAGTTTGGAAAACAGTGTAAAACTCCCAATGCATTTGAGTTCATTTTGTAATATCCATTTCCACTGATGCAAGAGGCAAGTTAGCACCTAGTTTATGTAGTTTAATTTAAGACATCAGTTTGTTTCATGTTTCAGCAGGTACTTACTCATGTGCTACAAAAAAACGGGGGGGGGGGAACCATCAGTGTTCAGCTGACATCAGTCTAGACCAGGGGTGTCAAACATAAGGTGTGGGGGTCGGATCCAGCCCCTTGAGCGCTCTTATCCAGCCCGCAAGTCAGCCATGGCAGCAAACACCCCCCACAACACACACACTCTTTATCTGGGCTGTTCACAATGGGTAGCCGTGTTAGTCTGTCTGCAGTAGTAGAAAAGGGCAAGAGTCCAGTAGCACCTTAAAGACTAACAAAAATATTTTCTAGCATGGTATGAGCTTTCGTGAGCCACAGCTCACTTCTTCAGATACAGCTAGAATGTGAATCCATCTGTCTTTAAGTAGAGGAGAGTGAATTCAGACAAGCATTAGTATGTAAATGTTAACAGTATGAAAATGTAAATAGCAGGCGTGATGGGATTAGGTGTGGTATGCAGAAGAGTCTGTGATGTCCAGGGGAGAGATGGGTGTGGAGAAATCAGCATTGGTAATGAGCCATGAATGCAAGGTCTTTATTCAGTTAGTATATGCATTGACTTTAGTTTGAATATCAACTGTAATTCAGCAGTTTCTCTTTCCAATCTTCCTTTGAAATTCCTTTGTAAGAGAACTGCTACTCTTAAATCTGCAACAGAATGTCCTGGAAGGTTGAAATGTTCTCCCATTGGTTTTTGAATATTGTGGTTTCTGATGTCAGACTTATGTCCATTTAATCTTTGTCTAAGAGACTGACCTGTTTGTCCAATGTAGATTGTGGAAGGGCATTGCTGGCATGTGATGGCATAAATCACATTAGAAGATGAGCAGGAGTATGAGCCTGAGACAGTATGGCTGACATTGGTGGGTCCAGAGATGATGTTCCTAGAATCTATATGAGGGCAAAGTTGGCACCTTGGTTTGTTGCAGGCCTTGGTGCCAGAGTCCATGTTCCTGTTAAGTAGTTTATCATCATGGGTGAGAAGTTGTTTTAGGTTAGCCGGCTGTCTGTAAGCAAGAAAGGGACGCCCCGCCCCCCCAGTGCTTCAGTGAGGGAAGTGTCACAATCCAGCATTGGTTGTAGGTCCTTAATAATACGTTGGATTGGTTTTAGTTGGGAGCTATTTTTTATATGCCGACTTTCACTTAAGGAAGAATCAAACCGGCTTACAATCACCTTCCCGTTCCCCTTCCCACGACAGACACCCTGTGTGGTTGGTGGGGCTGAGAGAGTTCCTAGAGAGCTGTGACTAGCCCAAGGTCACCCAGCTGGCTTCATGTGGAGGAGTGGGGAATCAAACCCGGGTCTCCAGATTAGAATCCACTGCTCTTAACCACTACACCACGCTGGCTCTGCAAAGTATGGCATTTTGCCAGAATTGTAGACACAAGCTGATACCAGGGCCCCATGAAATTATTAGCTTAACTTCTTTGTATCTTCTTTTATCTCACCTAAACATAGTAACTGTTTTGTTAAATCATAGCATACATAGGCTGGTCACTTACAGAAGGGTGATGTGGTAGATCTGGTCTTGCTGAGCCTTACTGGTATAAATCGTACATCACCTGTTTTGGAAAGGCACTTTATGTATGTTTTAGAAAAGCCAAACATTAATTTAAAAATACCAGTCCTCCCCCCCCCTCTTCTTTGCCTAGCTGTTCCATATACTTCTGGCAAGCAATACAAGGTACCCACAAGGGTGTATGTGACAGTCTATCATAAGGGTTATCTTTTCAGGACAGCAAACTGTGAGTATTGTGCTGACTTTAATCTTTAGAATAGACTTCAGTGAGGTTTTTTTTTATATAAATCTAAAATTGACTACCTTCAATATCCATCTCTTTGTTAAGGTTTTCCATTAAATACCGACATGGAATCTGCTGGCATCCATCCCAGTCTTTGTTCTCATAAGGAAGTCAGCTTAGTGCTGTGGGGAATAGTATGCCAAACATGCTTCTGAACTTGGGGAAATGGCTGTTTTGCTTTTTTGAGCTCTCTTATGCTAAGTGAATTCTAAATCCTTGTGTTAATAATAAATAAACCAGCGGCAGTTGGGGGTTTAAGACATAGAAGCAGAGAAAGCATTTAAAAACCCTGTACAGAGTTTTAATGCTGTTTTAATTGTTTTATTGATCTTATAAGATTGATGGTTTTAATTCTGTTTTATATTTAAGCCACCTCCAGAATGTTTGTTGTTCCTTACATAAATATATACATTCAAGGAGAGAGCTAGCCCAAGTTTTACTTTATTTTCTGACAAACCATATAGTACAGTTTTTCCTTAACAATACCATGCAGGCTACATTCCCTCTCACCTAGCCACACCCTGTCATGTACAGATTATTTCCTTATTATTATTTCCTTATTATTGCCAGCATGGTGTAGTGGTTAAGAGCGGTGGTTTGGAGCAACGGAGTCTGATCTGGAGAACAGGGTTTGATTTTCCACTCCTCCACATGAGTGGCGGAGGCTAATCTGGTGAAGCGGGTTTGTTTCCCCACTCCTACATACAAAGCCAGCTGGGTGACCTTGGGCAAGTTACAGCTCTGTTAGAGCTCTCTCAGCCCCACCTACCTCACAGGGTGTCTGTTGTGGGGAGGGGAAGAGAAGGTGATTGTAAGCCGGTTTGATTCTTCCTTAAGTGGCAGAGAAAGTCGGCATATAAAAACCAAGTCTTCTTTTTTAAAAATCCCATTTTTGTTGCTGAACAGAATGCATTTAAAATCTTTTTGAAAGAAGCAAACCGGACCCCTGCCCTAGCACTGTTCTTTTGCATTATATTTGTTTGGGTATACAGGATTGGACATTGAGTTACTATAATAATCAGAACAAATGAGCTTGAAAATACTATGCTTATAGACAGCCTTAGGCTGGAATCCTATCATCCTTACCTGGGAGTCAATGAGCCTTGCCTTCGAGTCAACATGCTATTAGCAAGCCAAAAGAGAATTACCTAGAGCGTTGTATCAGGAAGAGAGAAAACCCCGAAATGATTTACACCAAGATCTGAAAAGTAGATCTTGACAAATGACTTCCTGAATTCACAGCAAAATATACATTTGAGACACACCTCAAAACTGATTACAGTACATGGCTTTTCTCCCCCTATACTGAAATTATCTTCATGTAGGTAAATTGTTGGGTGTGGAATAATTAATTATCTAGATGGATGAATAGTCTGATCAGGCATTGTGTACCTTGAAAAAAAAAGCTTTGTGTTCTAGTAATTTCTTGCAACAAGAGATTTGCAATTAAATGAGGATATTATTAAGTTGAAATATCCACAGTGCAGCATCAGCGTTGTGAATCAATGTTCAAAGGAAGATGATGACACAGGTTCTTACCTGCCTTCTCAGCTCACTTCATCCACATGCCAAGCCTTGGGAACTGTCCCTCTCCGAAAACAGGACTTGCTACCTAGCATCCCTGAACTGGAACAGAGAGTGGCTGCAATTCAGGAAGCAAAGTAGAGCAAGAGATCTAGGTGTAAAGCAACCTGATATGCACCTGCATCTGAACCCACAGTCACACACAACTTAGCATGAGTACAGCTGTATCAGAACCAATGCAGGCAACCCCTTTAAGGGGCCATGGGTTGCATGCTTCAGATGCATGAACAGGAAGCTTGTGCAAGAGAATCATCCCCAAGAACCCCCCCCCCAACATGCCTTTCAAACCCTTCTGTTGAGGGTCAGGGAATCTTCGTTTTTAAGCAGAGGCTAGATGGCCATCTGTCAGCAATGTTGATTCTATGACCGTAGGCAGTTCATGAGAGGGAGGGCATCTTGGCCATCATCTGGAATGAGTAGGGGTCACTGGGTGTGCGTGGGGGAGGTAGTTGTGAGTTTCCTGCATTGTGCAGTGGGTTGGACTAGAAGACCCTGGTGGTCCTTCCAACTCTCTGATTCTATGTGAACAACGTGCCCCATAGCTGTTGGACTGCCCCAGATACCTGGTATACCATAAAGGCATATAAGACCAAAGTTGACACTAAAGCAGGGCACTGCTGCACAAGGGCAAAACACACTTCCAGGGGACCCTGGAATCCATCTTGTGTCTGTGCAAAACCTTGGAGTTGGCAGGCAAGAGTGGGTCCCTTTACATTTCTCCAAGCTCAGGGCGTGAAAGGTAAACAGACAATGGGAGTAAGCAAATCCCCCCTCGCTTACTAAATGAAGCACTCCCAGCAGATACCTGAATGTATAGGATAACTTTTAATCCCATCAGGGCTATTCAGGAAATGATCCAGCTATCCCTTTGCATATCTCTTGCCCCTCAAGCATCACCAAGCATTCAGAGGAGATTAAGTCAACCATCTCCTGTCTGACTCTCACCCACCCTGAGGATCTCTCAGACATCCCCTCAAATCCTAATATTTATAACCAAGCCATCACCAGTTGTTAATCAAGCTGTTACAATATTCTGTAGTTTCCTGACATGACCTCATACCCAGTCACACCTATTATCTGGGCCTCCAGAGAAGCAACCAGGTTGATTGTCCCTGGCAAGAGCTATTCTTTGCCAGTTACCTCATGCAGCCCCAGGGCTCATTTGAACTATAAATATTGGCCCTCTCACCATTCATGGTGTGTGTGCATGCGTGCTTTGGATCCAACCACATACCCCTTACTTGCGAGTAAGGTCCTTTGACTTTGCTCCCGAGACACGCTGGTTCATTTCTCTCTCTCAGCTCTGCTTTCACCGGGATGTCGCCTCTACTAGATCGGTGTGTGTGTTAAGTGCCGTCAAGTCGCTTCCGACTCATGGCGACCCTATGAATGAAAGTCCTCCAAAATGTCCTATCTTTGACAGCCTTGCTCAGATCTTGCAAATTAAAGGCCGTGGCTTCCTTTATTGAGTCAATCCATCTCTTGTTGGGTCTTCCTGACTAGATCGGTAGATATCGCCTTAACCATAACTCTAGAATCCCACCCCTCCTCCCTGTTATTTTCTTAGCGCTTGTGTGAATTGGGTGTGCGTTTTTGCTGTGTGTGCTTGAAAACTATTTTGCAATAAAAACTCCATTTATTTCAAAGCCACTTCTTTATTTAAGAGTTTTCCAAAAGGGAAATGCTGGGGAAATGTCCTGCTTCCGCAACCTCTCGCTAAGCTCGTTCTCCGTGCTAATTCCCCCAACCAAAAGCAGAGTCACTCTAATTTGGGTAACATAGCAGAATAAGCTGCGGTGAGGAAGGGGAACTAGGTTCATGAGTCCCTCCTCCCTGATTCTTCTCAGCAGAAAAATGGGCATGTAGGAGGCTGAGGGAATGGTAAGGTGGGAAAGACATGAGCTTCTTATGCTGATGCGTCTGTAAGATACAACTATATGTTTGTATACAACTGTAACCCAGGGTTCCAAGGAAGATTGGAATAGGAAACATTTATAATATAACAGAACCTACAGGGATCAACACTGTGAGCTTTCCTAGCTGAGAGCAAAGTAGGTTTTCTGATTAAATACATCATAAAGCTCTCAGAAAATTCAGCTGAAACAAAGCACATTGGATACAGTTGGAGCTTTTACTAGCAACTTGCTATGAGGGCCTCAGTATTAGCTTCCTGCAACTTCTGTTACCCGGAAAGAAAGAAAAACAAAGATGTATTGATTGTTTGTGTACCTTTTTTTTAGTTTTTAGAAAATTTCAAAAGGAAATGAAAAATCGCCTGATTAATCTTCTGCTCAGTGTAAATCAAGGGTAATGTCACTAGTTCAATCAATACAAACAGTAAAATTTAAAGTACAACATAACCTATAAACTAAAACTAGAGCATTAAAAGGAATTATTTATCTTACCAGGAGAAAGGAACAATCTTTAAATGCCTATGTGGAATTAAAATTGTTCCTTACCATGTTGTGTGCAGAAAACTTATTTATGACATAAATAATTTGGAAAATGTATGAAATCAGAACATATTTTTTTTTTCATAAGCAGGATTCAAATTGCTATTTAGATAACACGCAAAGGCCTTGTGCTAATGTAGTAAATTATTGAATTCGTTACTTTTCCCCTTTGAACAGCAGACCCTCCACCCCCACCTTGGCTACATTGCAACCTGCTTTTGAAATTCCGCTCCGTTTCTAAAGCAGCTTTGCTATTAGAGACAGAATTCTAAACCTTTGGGGCTCCTGAAACTAGTTTCATAGCTGTTTGCTTCCTAGCCGACGCTTCCTGAATGGCACCATGAAAAACTATTGGGTTTGGACGTGGGAAATGTAATATTTGTTTCCTGTTCAGACACCAAACTCACTGATGGGCATGTGCCGCTATCTCTCACTTCACAGGGTACTCAGGATAAAATGCTGCTCTGTGTTTCATACAGAATGGGGGTACATATATAATGTATTTCTTTATTTCACTTATAAACCACCTTTCTCCACAATGAGAACCCAAAGCAGCTACGTCATTCTCCTCTCCTCCATTTTATTCTTACAACCCTGTGTGGTAGATAGGGTTGCCAGGTCCCTCACTGCCACCAGTGGGAGGTTTTGAGGGTGGAACTTGGAGGGAAGGGTTTGGGGAGGGGAGGGACTTCATTGCCATAGAGTCCAATCGCCAAAGCAGACACTTTCTCCAGGTGAACTAATCTCTATTGGCTGGAGATCAGTTGTAATAGCAGGAGATCGCCAGCTAGTACCTGGAGGTTGGCAACCCTAGAGGTAGATTAGGCTGAGAGTGTGTGACCGGCTGAAGGACATTCTGTGATAGAGTGGGGATTTGAACCTGGGCCTCCCAGATCCTAGTCCAACACTCTAATTACGACATCACACTGGTTCTCATAAATGGTTTCTTGTTGATTCAAGAAATTCAATTTAATAAAGCACCATTCTAAGTGGATGTCATCTCAGCTGCTCTGTATTTTGCATTTTTGCCCTCTGCATACCTACAGCTCTGGAACATTTGGAGCATTTTCTGTTGCAATACTATTAATGGTACCTTGATATAAGGCGAAGCTTTTTCAAGGCATGGAAACATGAGCACCTGCTAATTGCTGCAGGTCAATTTGAAGTTAAAGGCACAGCTACAGCGCCTTGTTGCACAGCTAATAACCCTGCTTAAATAACACCATGATTGCAAGCACACTATTCTGTGATATTTCGCTTCTCCGGTTTCCTTTGGATCGAGACAGCTACCTGTCATCACCATGATTCAGAAGCAGCAGATAGTCACCTGCATGAACCAGGCACTCTGTGGGAGCTCAGTGTTGAAGGGGAGGATCTTGTGTCCCTCCTTGACAATGCTATTACTACATCGTTAATTACTAAATATATCACCTAGCACCTTATCAATATTGTTACTTTCTACAGTGGCAATATTTTTCAACATTACATTATGAGAAACAGGGTCAGGATCATGTTGTAAATACATCTAGGATTGAGCAATTTATTTTTTTTGCTTTATTCTCAAATCTGAAAGTGAACTAAATATGTACAGGAACATTATTACCATTTCACCGAAATCATTTTGTTTCTGATATTTGGAAATGTGCTACCTTTGTTTCACAGATGTCACTAAATAAACAGTGCTTTTAGGAATCAGCTGCTTTTGCATATTCAGTGATGCAAATTATTTGCTAAATTAAAAAAAGACTGCAATTGTTACAAACTATTCTGTGCTTTTAATAATTGATTTTAAACATTGATTTCCTAACTCAGTGTTTTTTAATGAAGCCAAGATTAACATGGCCTTTAACATTCAGCAAAAGCAAAAATCATGCCTGTCATTATATTGAAGTCAACCAAAAATCAAGCCACCAAGTACTGAATTAATCATTAGTCTAAAACTAGTGATCCTTGACACATTTTTTCTCAGCCTAGGCAAAACGCACACAAGCCCATCCATTTCTGCATGTCCTTACAACAGTCCTGTAAAGTAGATCACTACTATTATCCCTGAATTGCAGGGAGATGGTAGGAAGCAAGAGCTTAATGTAAGTGGTTTGCACGAGACCATCCTTTGGCACTAAGATTTGAACCAGAGATTTTTCTGTCACATTCTTAACAGTAACATTACATTAATCTTTCCCCTTCTTAGGAAATACTTATCCTGCTGTGTGTGTGTGTTAAGTGCCGTCAAGTCGCTTTCGACTCATGGCGACCCCATGAATGAAAGTCCTCCAAAATGTCCTATCTTTGACAGCCCTGCTCAGATCTTGCAAATTGAGGACTGTGGCTTCCTTTATTGAGTCCATCCATCTCTTGTTGGGTCTTCCTCTTTTCCTGCTGCCCTCAACTTTTCCTAGCATGACTGTCTTCTCCAGTGACTTCTGACATCTCATGATGTGACCAAAATACGATAGCCTCAGTTTAGTCATTTTAGCTTCTAGGGTCAGTTCAGGCTTGATTTGATCTATAACCCACTGACCCCCACACAAAATTTCCCACCAAATCATGTCACTTTACAACATTTCAGACACACCCAGAGGCCTCACACTGGGTCAAGTGACTTTGACCTTTCTTCTTTACTGCCCCTCATGCTTGGAACCACCTCTCACTTTCTTCAAACCCCTCAAAACCCTTTCCCATGAAGGCTTTATCACAGCCCCTTAGTCCCAATAAGGGGCTAGTCTCTATATCCAATAGAAACGACCATATTTCCCAGAAAGGAGGAAGGCATTGAATGTAAACTGATCCCCCTAAAATATACAAAAAAGACTTTTATTACTGAACGTACTTGTAACTGGTATGCAACAACAGCTGACATACACAAATGTAGCAAGATTTGCTGTGCCCTGACCTGGATGGCCCAGGCTAGCCTGATCTCGTCAGATCTCAGAAGCTAAGCAGGGTCAGCCCTGGTTAGTATTTGGATGGGAGACCCCCGAGGAAGACCAGGGTTGCTGTGCAGAGGAAAGCACTGGCAAAACCACCTCTGTTCGTCTCTTGCCACGAAAACCTCAAAAGGGGTCACCATAAGTCGGCTGCAACTTGAAGGCACTTTACACACACACAGATTCGCTGTACCCGGTCAGGTTAAAAGGTGGAACCCAAATTCCAGGATAACAGTCCAGGAAGAGATAAGGGAGGAGAAAACAACAACCCTCAACACAGTGCATGAATGAAACAGCAAAGTGCAGGACGCTTCTGAGTTTGCAAATGTAACGACGACCAGCCCTGCTCATCTGAAGTTATGGGGAGGAAGGAGACTTCCAAGGAAGTCCGCCCAGCACGAATGCACACGTGCAGGTAAGCACACGTGCTTGGCTTTTGATGCGGGCCATTTATTCATGGAAGGTTTTGCCTTGGATTTGTCACTCTACAGATGCACATATCCCCCATCTGAATTCTCAAAACTCTGCATGGCGGCTTATTGTTGAGTTTTGAGAATATGGGTGGGGAAAAAGTGCCTCTAAAGAGTTTTGAGAATATGGATGGGGAAAAAGTGCCTCTAAAGAGTTTTGAGAATATGGATGGGGAAAAAGTGCCTCTAAAGAGTTTTGAGAATATGGATGGGGAAAAAGTGCCTCTAAAGAGTTTTGAGAATATGGATGGGGGAAAAGTGCATCTAAAGAGTTTTGAGAATATGGATGGGGAAAAAGTGCATCTAAAGAGTGGCAAATCCAATGCAAAAACCTTCCATGAATAAATGGACAAAGAGACCGCCCCAACTCAAATCCTAACTTCCCGGAACTCCAGGCAGATTGGAACAAGTCGAGAGGGCACAGAGGCCACTCTTATTTCAGAGCGCGAAAGGACGGCTGTAACAGGAAGCATGCTGGGAACTGTAGTCCTTTGCAAGCGAACGCGCAGCGTGGCTTTTCTTTTCCCGCGGCCGCCTTGACTACAACTCCCATAAGGCGACCCTTTCTTGCGCGAAAAAGCCTTTCTCCGCGCCGCCCCATGAACACCCCAGCTGGCTTCCTCCTTATGTCAGGTTAGCGACAGCAGTGTGATAACGTGAGTAAGAGAATCACTTCCAGAAGCTCCATTGCACGCGTATTTACTAAACCCTATTGACTGCCCTATAGCTTGATTCAAAATACCATTTTTTTTAGCTGCCCCAATCTCTGCGCCTCCGGCAGCGGCTGGATCAGTGGCCATTAGCAATCATGTGTGTTTATTTTTCTTCTCTTTTTAAATATTTTTTATTTTATTTTTTAATAATATCGAAACAATATGTATTATATCGATTTAAAAAAGTGTGTTTATTTCAATGCCCTGAAAAGCTTTGCCTTGCATCATCATGTACTTAAGGATAGATGGGCTCACGTTCTAGCTGCAGCTGAAGAAGTGCGCTGTGACTGCCGAAAACTCACCCTGCAAATTAGATTCTCAATACAAAAGAGTGGACAAATTTATAGCAAGGTGGAGGAAGTTGTGGGGGAAGTCTTTCATTTTAATAACATTTTATTAATGGATGAAATGCTTTTCAACGACGCTGTTGAATTTACTCTCTATCTTATATTTCAAATGAATGTGTTGCTGAAAAGTTACCTATCAGTAAATAATTGTGAAAATAATAATACAATTATTAGAAAAAAGAAAAGAAAACTCACCCTGCAAGAAATGTTGTTAGTCTTTAAGGCGCTACTGGACTCTTGGGGCGAAAACGCACGGTTGCTTGAGCCTCCTTTCTTCCCTGTTCCAGCCAGGATTCAGCCACAATCGAACGCACGATCCTGGCTGAATCCTGGCTGGAACAGGGAAGAAAGGAGGCTCAAGCAACCGTGCGTTTTCGCCCTTGCTCTTCTCTACTGCTACAGACAGGCTGACACCCATCGTGATCTATCATATACACAGGCAGAGATCAGGCCTGTTTTTATGTTTGCGTGTTCGTATTTTAGGCTTGGCAGACCTATTTCCGAATAAACACGTATGTTGATATGGAAAAAAACAACAGCACTAGGCTCAATAATATATGCAAATTACAAATTTACATAAACACGATTACAACTTAACCAATGCAACAGTGTTGACTACCACCTATGTGATTGCATCAAAAGACATGGCATATATACAAAGGTGCTTTTTCTGGGTAAGCACAAGTGCTTTGTTCAGTTCTTACAAATTCAGTCAACTAGTAAGCGAAAGTTCTTGTAGGTTATCCGGGCTGTGTAACCGTGGTCTTGGAATTTTCTTTCCTGACGTTTCGCCAGCAACTGTGGCAGGCATCTTCAGAGTAGTAACACTGAAGGACAGTCTCGAGAGAGACACTGTCCTTCAGTGTTACTACTCTGAAGATGCCTGCCACAGTTGCTGGCGAAACGTCAGGAAAGAAAATTCCAAGACCACGGTTACACAGCCCGGATAACCTACAAGAACCAATGAACTCTGACAGTAAGCGAAAGGTTTCCTGTGCCTGCAAGGCTTAAATTTACCAGGAACAGCTCATTGAGATTGAAATCTTCTCGGCCAGAAGGGATTGAAAGGAACGCGTTTTCGCCTATGGCACGGCAAGCGTGGCTTTTCAAACGCCTCCGCCATTTATGCATGGGAGGTTTTGCCTTGGATTTGCCACTCTTTAGATTCAGTTTTCCCCCATCCATATTCTTAAAACTCAACAACAAGCCCCCATGCAGAGTTTTGAGAATTCGGATGGGGGAAATGGGCATCTAGAGAGTGGCAAATCCAAGGCAAAACCTCCCATGCAGAAATGGCCTAAGAAATAAGTCCCCCATGCAGAGTTTTGAGGATTCGGATGGGGAAAATGTGCATCTAGAGAGTGGCAAATCCAAGGCAAAACCTCCCATGAATAAATGGCCTTAATGCTCCGCCCCATCTCATCCTTTTCTCCTCCAGGTTGCTACAGACTCTTGTCCTCGGAAGAGCCGGCAGTGCACTGGTTCTTCTATCATCTTTAGGCTAAGTCCTGGCCCGTTCCTTTCGCTCAACTGCGGCTGGCATTTCCTCTTCCCACGACTGGCTTGCTCCTCCTCCAGTCCCCTTGGCGCTCCTTTGTTCCCACGACAATTTGCAGAGCGCTTTCTTTATTTCTCCTTCCTCCCTCCTCTTTCCCAGAGGCGGATCTACTGTGAAACTAATTAAGCTGAAGCTTCAGGGCCCCTAATCCCGGAGGGGCCCCCTGAAGCAACTTTTTTTTTTAAAGAGTGAATTTCTCAACCAAATCGATGGAGTTTTTTAGCGATCGTGTCATAAGCCAATGGGTGGAAGTACTTAATATTGACTTTAGAATATGCTCTAATACTCATTTCATATGGCCTGAATATGTTCCTGTAATTGGTCAAATTTCAAAGTTTTCTCAGGGGCTTGCAGCACTCGAACCCCCAGCTGTAAGGGCGCACTGAGCTCGCCAGAATCTATTCACAGCCTACATTTTGGCAGCTGGATCCTCAGATCCTTCGTTGGTGCGCAGCTTAATAGTTTTATTTTGCCACTGTATGGCCCATTTTCAAGGACTCCACCCCTCCACCCTGTTCTCCACCATTTCAGCCTCAAGGTCCTTGCAAGGGCAGCAAGGACCTTGTTGGATGTTGCCCTATTGTTGCTGGTTGCGAAGGGGCCCCCATAACAGTTCAAGCTTCAGGGCCCCAAAAATGTAGGTCCGCCACTGCTCTTCCCTAAGTGCCCAGGCACTTGGCAAAACTGAGCTGGGCAAGGGGCGTATTAAAGTTTTGTGCTGGAATAGGGGGGACTTTGGGCATGTCTCCTCGGGAGCCGCTAGCATGCTGCGCGTTCTCGTGGCTGTGGCTTCCTTTCCGCGTAGAAAGAACACCCCCCCAAAAAATGGGAGCCTGCTGCTGTGCGTTCTTTTCTGTCCTAGCGCGCTTTTCTGTGTTTATGGCCTCGGCCCTTTATGCACGGGAGGTTTTGCCTTGGATTTGCCGCTCTCTAGATGCACATTTTCCCCATCCGAATCCTCAAAACTCTGCATGGGGGACTTATTTCTTAGGCCATTTCTGCATGGGAGGTTTTGCCTTGGATTTGCCGCTCTCTAGATGCACATTTTCCCCATCCGAATCCTCAAAACTCTGCATGGGGGACTTATTTCTTAGGCCATTTCTGCATGGGAGGTTTTGCCTTGGATTTGCCGCTCTCTGGATGCACATTTTCCCCACCTGAATTCCCAAAACTGCAGGGGGGATTATTTTTGAGTTTTGAGAATTTGGATGGGGAAAATGTGCATCTAAAGAGTGGCAAATCCAAGATAAGTTGGCAAAAATGGATTTTACTTTGTTATTTAGTGAGCTATAGAAAATTATTTTTTAAGTAATATTAGAATTTAGATAATTAATAAATAAAGCTACCGGACACTTCTATGGAAGTCATGGTGATGGGTCATTTTTGGTGGGTGGGGGGAAAGGGTATTTTCTTTTGATGAATGTATTAAAAATGAAATGTATTCAATATGTTATGTGAATACCCTTTTATATATATATATATATATATATATATATATATATATATATATATATATATATATATATATTTCTTTTTCTTTTTTTTCTTTCTTTTCTTTTTTGTATTGTAAAATTCAATAAAAAATTATATATATATAAAAAAAGAGTGGCAAATCCAAAGCAAAATCTCCCATGCATAAGTACTCTTAGTTTTGTGAATATGGATGGGGAAAATGTGTGCGTATAGAGTGGCAAATCCAAGGCAAAACCTCCCATGTATAAATTCTCTTAGTTTTGTGAATTTGGATGGGGAAAATGTGCATCTAAAGAGTGGCACCTCCCATGCATACATGGCCCTCGGTTTGTTTGCAGGCGCCTGTTAAGAATAGGGCATCTCCCCCCCCCTTTTTTTTGCTCCTCTTCAGAGTGACACGGGGCGGCGTGGGCAGCTAGCGCAATGCAGTGACGGGGTGAGAGAGAAGGGACGGCTCAATGTTACCAGTTGGGGGGAGGAACCTCCAGGCTCCCAAGGGCGCGCAACTGAGAAGGAAAAACAAAGATAGAAGGAAAGTTTAAAAAAAAACAATCACCAAAAACCAAAGTTCTCAGCTTTAAACGGTTCCTTTTTGGCCCGAATGGGAAACTGCCTGTTTAAAAGGCTGTTTGCTTTCCAGGCTTGTTTGTTTTTGCTCCTCCGCTCGGCTGGAGCCTGTGGTTTTGTAACCTGCTGTGTGTTTCTCTGGTGGGTGAGGGTAGTGTCAAGCTGGGGGCATTCCGAAGAGGGGAAACCCTCAAAAGAAGGCCTGCGCTTGAAGAGCCTCTCTGAAAGTTGACTTCGCAATAGAAATAATAAAGAAGGGCCCAGCAGGGTTTCTTAGAAAACTAGCAAGCTTAAAAAAAAAAAAAAGCTCTGGTCTCTTCCCTATCAGTCTGGTACATAGTCTGGAGGACTGCTGATTGCATATCTCTGTGTGTATGGGGGGCGTTTCTGCTAAAATTAATTTATCATGTCTTGGATTACTTGCGTATAAATTTGTAGCCTTCTTGTTCCTGGCGCAGGTGTTTCTCGTGGCACAATGAGAAAAATGATAGTAAACCCATAAGCTGCAAATCTCTTTGGCAGCACAAATAATTGAACACTAAGGGCCATATTCTTGTACATGTCACATGAGCCTATGAAGCTGCCTTACATGTCACCTGGGCATATGAAGCTGGACCCTTGGTTCATCAAAATCAGTATCATCTGCTTTGCCTAGTCCCTTTAACTGGAGATGCCGGGGATTGAACCTGGGACCTTCTGCAGACCAAGCAGATGCTCTGCCGCTGATCCATGGCCCCTCCCTTCACAATAGCTACCTGGCATCTAAAGAAA
This sequence comes from Euleptes europaea, assembly GCF_029931775.1. Lineage (NCBI taxonomy): Eukaryota > Metazoa > Chordata > Lepidosauria > Squamata > Sphaerodactylidae > Euleptes > Euleptes europaea. Next base: position 74,660,898 of record NC_079316.1, read on the forward strand.
GTTTCAGGAGGGAGTGGTGGGTGGTGGTCAGCAGAAGAAGAGAGTCTATTAGCACCTGATACCTGACAAAAGGAGCTCTGACTTGTGAAAGCTTATAGAAGGGGTCCCCAGCCTTTTTGAGCCTGCAAGCACATTTGGAATTCCGACAGGGCGTAACGGGTGCAGCAACAGAATCTTGAATATGAAACGACATGATAACATTCAGGCTTCAGAGGAAAGGAAGTGAATGATCCTTGCAGCAATTCTCCTATGTAGCTTGATGCAGCCATAACCCTGCTTAAAGTATTGGTATGCTCTTCCTCCTCTTGCACAGGCATCCCCCTACCTCTAGTTTGGGGATAACTGGTTAGTTTATATGCATCTCCACTAATCATAATTTGCACTAGTCTGAAACCATGGTAAGAAGTGGATTTATTTGCAAACCTGTCTGGGCTGACTCAGTTAGCAAAAACAGATGTAGCTGTTACGGTAACTATTTCCAATGTTGAAGGAAGGGTGGCTGGAGGACACTCTGGTTTGATGATTGCGCAGCATTACATCTACACCTCTGACCCATCTTAACCTGTGGAGTGTTCCCATCTTACCTGTACCTGAAGTTTGTTTCATGAGAGCCAATAAAGAGGTATACGTGGTGACTGGGACACAACAGTACAGTGTTCTTTGCCCAGATTTTCATCAGAGTTAGAGCACCAAAGGGACTGGTTCAATTTCCCTCCGACCTTCTGGCATGAATCAGAAACACCTTGATTGGATTGGTTTTTGATGTGGCAGTAATATTGTGTGGGTATTTTAATACAGCATTTTATATTTAGTGTGTATCTTACTGTATTCTTTTTATAACCTCCATGCGTTTTCAAGATGTGGCTGGTTTGAAATATTAATACAAATAAACCTTGTAGTCCTAAATTGAAATCAAGTGAGATTTGCTTTCTAGTAAATATGCTTAGGATTGCATCCTTAATCATGCGGTGGAGCAATGCATTTCATTTTGAGGCTGTGGAAACCCACACATTTATTTTATAAGGTTTCTCTGTCCACACAAAGATTGGAAACAGGAGATAAGTTAATTGCTCTCAAGCACCCCATTGATGACTCTCACAAGCACCCAATATTTAAGGCCTGGCTATGCAAATGCATCTAGGTAGCAGAAAACAGTTGCAGGGCCATCCCAAACCCTGACAAGAATGTGAAACCTTGAAGGGGGACAAGAGCCTTGGAGGATACCAAATGCTAGATAGACAGGGAAGAGGAGGACTGTCCTACAGTGGGGTGGGTAGAGAGAAGTAATAAAAACTCTGGACACGAGGGGAATGAGGTCCATTTTATGGGGTCCATTGGCTGATTATATCTGGATGGCCGCCATTGCCACATGGAGCTAACAAAGGGCCAGCAGCAGAGATAAAGAAGTGCAGTTCAATAGGTACCATAATCAAGCTTGTATGTATCATGTGGGATTCCTGGGATTGAACCCAGTGTAAATTTCCGCTGATGCCCCCTTCTCACTTAGGGTTTCCAACCTCCAGGTACTAGCTGGAGATCTCCTGCTATTACAACTCATCTCCAGTCAATAGAGAGAAGTTCCCCTGGAGAAAATGGCCGCTTTGGCAATTGGACTCTATGGCATTGAAGTCCTTCCCCAAACCCTGCCCTCCTCAGGCTCCGCCCCCAAAACCTCCCACCGGTGGCAATGAGGGACCTGGCAACCCTATTCTCACTGCAGATCCCCCGCGTGTCATTCCTCAGGGTCCTCTATCCCCCAAGAGCAGCATTGCATTGACCAATTACCTGCAGTGGGAGGGTGAGAGTCAGAAAAGTTTTACCTGTATCTTTTTCTAAAGCTGTATCTCCTTCCTTTCTCTGACCCACGCCTCTGTGTTAACTTCCAGCTTTCAATAGCAACTTGTTGTATTGTGTGCTGTTGTTGTTTAAGGGAAAAAAAACCCAAACATCTAGGACCCTTTTGAATGTATGGACTTGTTACCATGCTTTCTGGAGTTTGATCCAGGAGGTTGACTAGATACATCAGGGAATCTGTTGTGTGAAATATTGGGGTTCTCAAACGGTGGTTTGAGTTAAATGTAAAGAAGCTCTGTAAATTAATTATCTCACACTAAAGGGTATCTAGAGGAGCCCCGTGGCGCAGAGTGTTAAGCTGCAGCACTGCAGTCAAAAGCTCTGCTCACGACCTGAGTTCGATCCTGACGGAAGTAGGTTTCAGGTAGCCGCCTCAAGGTTGACTCAGCCTTCCAAGGAACCCAGCTTGCTGGGGGTAAAGGGAAGATGGGGAAGGCACTGGCAAACCACCCCGCAAACAAAGTCTGCCTAGGAAACGTCGGGATGAGACGTCATCCCATGGGTCAGGAATGTTCCGGTGCTTGAAAAAATGTTTGAAATGTTTCAGGTTACTGCCAGACTCTTAGAATCCTGCTTCTCTTTTGAACAAAGTGGGAAAGCATTTAAAATTCTTGAATGACACTATTGTAATTTCAAGGGCCCATGCAACTAAAATGACTGGGATTTTTACCGCTCTGTATGCCATGTTGGCCCTGACCTGGATGACCCAGGCTAGCCTGATCTCGTCAGGTCTCAGAAGCTAAGCAGGGTCAGCCCTGGTTAGTATTTGGATGGGAGACCAAGGAAGTCCAGGGTTGCTGCGCGGAGAAAGGCACTGGCAAAACCACCTCTGTAAGTCTCTTGCCTTGAAAACCCCCCAAAAGGGGTCGCTATAAGTTGGCTGCGACTTGATGGCACTTTACACACACATGCCACGTTGACTTACTGCATTTGTCCCATTAGCAAAAAACTTTGAAGACTAATCTTGTCTTCATGCTGTTTCTACCTTCTGAAATAAATATATATTTAAAGATTTTCGTGCAGCTTATGAATCTGAGTAGGTGCACTTGCAAGCTAGAATCAGCAACTTTTATCTGCAGCCTGATCCATGACAAGTTAATTACACCACTTAAGCAGCAACTGCACAGATGCTCTATAGGAAGCTATAGTAGTTAGACTGTAACTTCTGTTACTGTGGCTACTTTATCTCCTGATAACTCTGTAATTAACTTGTCACCACTGTTTAATGCTTAACGTATGTAGAGAATCAGTTAATGGCATCAGTAAAGCAATAGTAGCCTGAAGGAGAAGCTCATGCCCACTGGGAAGGCTATCAGGGCTTGCTTAAACACAAAACACCAGGGCCTGACCTGGAAAAGCATTAGGAAGCTTGCCATTGAGAAGCTTTGCGCAAACTGTTGAGAAAGTTATTGATGCGAGCTAAGGTAATGTTCAACTACATCGATGCAAGATATATTATCATATGCAAAGAATGAAAGTGTGATGTATTCTCAGTCTAATGAATTACAAGCTGGCTCTCAGCAGAGGAGGAAGGAATTTGGATACCCCTTCCAAACTTTTCCTTGACAATTTTTCGACTTCGAGGGGACTTCCCCCTTGAACCCCGTTACTGACACTCAGGCCTTTTATGCAGGGATGTTTCCCTGCGGTCACCCCTGCCGACTGCTTCGGGGCTTCCCTTTGATTATGCATGCCTTTTCTGCCAGTCAGAGGTCACCTCGCTCTCCCTGCGCATTTTGCTCGCTTTTTCTAGATGCTGTTTTAGCCAGAATCAGGAAAATGCGGGCAAAACACGGGAAAATCATGCATAATCAAAGAGAAGCCCCAAAGCAGTCGGTAGGGGGTCACCGCAGAAAAACGTCCCTGCATAAAAGGCCTCAGTTGCTCACATCGCTTAGTGTTGCTGGAGTATTTTTAGTCGTTCTCAGACATTTAGGTTTATTTGTTTGCAATTAATATACAAAGTCACATTTTTCTGAATACTTGAGAAGTCCCCTGAGAAGTAGTGGCCCCTGTCTAGACTGTGGATGGACCTCTTACTGTGCTTTTGTCATCTGCACAGGAGCCAGCCAGTTTACTGTGATGATACAGTTCTGGAGACATGGTTTTTGTTAATATTTATTGTATACATAATCATGTAGCTAAGAATGTTGCACCATCTGAACAATATATAACTAACTACTTCTTATACTGCCCAAGAGACTACTAACATGAGAGATGACACCCTAACGCACATGTTGAATGTTGAAAAGTCAGGTTGTACAGTGGCAGTTTCTCTCAATTAGATCAAGGCTGTATCAGAGGCTCATGGGAGCAAAAATACCACTTTTTCTACTCCATTCTCAAGAGCAGTGAGCCATTCTGGCCGTGATGCAGCTGTTTTATAGTGAGTTTCAGGCTCTTTCCGGAAAGAAATTGCTGCCCATTATCAGTGATATATTTGCATGTTTTGGAGAAACCTTTCGAATGCGCTAAATCCTAGATGTGTGAAAGGTATAAATTCTAAACTATGTTCATGAATGCATCATGTACTTTTAAAGATTTCCAATGTTAGAATAATTTCCTGTTTGTAACACTTGTGTAGTCAGCAAAGTATCCAATGCAGTCTGTATTGCCCATTCCCAGAAGTCGTAGGGTGAAACTGAATGCACGTTCTACCAATAGCATAACTCGTAAAAGCAAGCACTTGTTAAATCTATTTGTTTTTATTATAGACATCGATCTGCCAGTCGCAATAATGCATTTATGGACATTTTTCTGCAAGCACAGCGCTGGTGGCAGTTCTTACTGACAAATTGAGTCATATGGACAGTAGTTCAAAATAAGCTTACTTTATTGACAGATTGTGCAGTTCTCTAGTTCACAAAGTGTTCTTAAGATATCTGGATTGGGAAAAAAAGAATATACTAGAAATGTAAGAGAACCGGTATAACTCTTGAAGGGTGAAGTCTATAAAGCAAGGAGGGAACTTGTCAGTTACTTCACTAGTTCAAACTTTTAAACATACATGTATTCTGATGCCGAATTAATGAATGTAACCTGAAAGACAATGGTACCAAAATGTTCCTGCAGTTTATTAAAATGACTTGAGATAAATACAGTGAGGAAAGAGGAGGGAGAGAAGAAGCACTCTCCACATTAGTTTAGTGTGGGTTTTGTTGACTAGTGTGTCTCGGTGTTGTGAGATTAAACCAGATTGCTACCTTGTTAACCTACTTTTTGGATAGTGCATGTGTGGCAATCTCATCTTCTCAGAGAGTGATGATGCTTGTATTAAGACCTCCTTAGGGTTGCATTGATGCCATTAAAAAAAAACCAGTCTCTTTCTATGAAAAGTGAAGTCATCACATAGCCAGTGAAGTTCAAGTAATCTGCATTGCTTTAGTGTGCCTTGAGTGTGAAACCAGCATGTAGCAAAATATTAGTTTATTTTGGAAACCAAAAGCCCCAAGGTGCTTTAGCCTTTCCTTGCACAAAGGTCTCTGGCTCCTTGAGCCTTTTGGTTTCCCTTTTCCATATCTTTTCCTGTTCTGTAATGTCTTTTAAAAGGACGGGTGGCTAAACTGATGAGGAACCATGGCTCAGTGATAAAGTATCAGAAGGTCCCAGATTCAATCCCCAGCATTGTCATTTAGATGGAACAAGTAGCAGTTGATGTGAAAGACAATATTAACCTTGATAGACAAATGGTCTAATTCAGTGTAAGCCAGGTTTGTGTATTAATGTGTTTGTGTTCAAATTCTGCATAATATGCACAATAATTTATGAAGATAATTAATCTTCATAAAAGGCCTTGTGCTACCGCAGTTCTTATTTCAATCCCTTATTTAATAATTCCTAATATGGAATTCGCTTCTTTTTTGCCACCACTGTTATCAGAGTAGATCAAAGTCAGCAACCTTTTATGGTTAATTAGGGTGAATTTGGGGCTGCCTCAAGTGTACTTTTTTTGGTAGAATAAAGTGGCTCTAGAATCTTTTCCTCTTAAAGCATTGTGACCTGTACTGTAGTAATCACCTGTAAAGCAGCAAACAGTGTCCCCAGCATATAGTCACTTACCCCTTATAGTTTACTCTCTGTAAACAAAATAGCACCTGAGTAGGAAAAAAAACCCAGAAATCTATTTATTTATTTTTTTGCGATTAGGGTCTCTTTTATTAAGAAAACAGTGATTGAGGGAAACATTTAAAAATGTTCTGGAGAGATACAAGATGGCAGCCACAAACAAAAAACAAAATGAAAAATCCTTTGGGAGACATTGTGTATATACAAGAGGGATTTGGTTTGAGATGGAAATATACCCCAAATGCAATATGTGTACGTTTTTTAAAGAAGAGGATTGGTTGAAGATTAAAGAGTCTACCTTAACGTAAAGATTTTTTTTCTGTTTAAAAGAGCCTCAGTTTGTGGACCCCTGAAGTTAATGTCTTCATTGCACAGACCACTATAATCCCAAACACTATAATCCCAAGCAATCCTGAGTTTTCAGTTGCCTTCCTAATTTAACTGGATTTCTAAATATTGTGCTCTTCATATCCTAAATGACTCTATTCCCAATACTGCTTATTTTCCTCCATTGTGAAAAACAGCCATTCATTCTCTGTGCTTCCTGTGTTAAATAATACTTGCGAGGTTTTCCTCACATATTATTAGTTGTATGAAATGCACACATATTTATCCCCTGGGTCTGGTTACTGGCCTATAGAGCAATCCTTGTCTAAGCCATTGAAACCAATGGGCTAGTCTAGAGTAACTCTGCATAGAGTTGCATTGTAAGTGAGCCAGTGACTAAGCTTTTAAGATCAGGTCTCACAAGGCCACTCTGCATGCTATATCCAGTAGTCCCCTTCCCACTGATAGAGCATCTGACATTTTTTGGTTTTAAAAAAAGTTTGCCGGTATATTTATAAAATTATTTTGGATACCTAGATATAATCCATATTTCACCAATAATCATGTTAAATTAGAAGGCATGTTAAATTAGAATGTTAACTACTTGGTTGATGAAATTCATATTAAGAAGTTTTAGGGTAGGGTTTTTACCCCTGTCTTGGTTTTCTGTAGAGATTGACAAGAAAATAGCAATGTTTACATTTTGGAATTGAGTGCATTTAAAGACCAGACTATATAAATTTTAAAAAAATCTTATCAGAATGGAACACATTAGCAAGCTCTTTCTGTTGTCACATAGGGAAATTAATAAGACTAGTGTTACTGCCTTAAATCATGCTAACTATGCAGTCAATGTGCAAACTCTGTTTCTTCAGCCAGCTCTTGTTAGTAAATAACAGATACTAATGCTACCTTGTAAATGATGGTGCTGACTAATCAGTTGCCATTATAATGATATTTAAATTGTCTTACTGTGATTTAGATCAATCAGTGTAAAATGCAAGCGATGAAATAATTATCTTCCGTACTTAGCACATTCAGGTACAAAGTACCGTTTCAGCATTTATTTAAGGGTGTTGTGTATTAGTTTGGTGTTCCTGAATAATTTTCCTGGTGTGCCTAGAGAGAGACCTTGAATAAAGTTTGTGATGGTCATGTTTGTAAAGGGCAAAGTTTATAAAGGTTTCAAATGGTCAAATAAGCAGAACCATTGACCGATGATTAACATTTAAATAAGAGAATTCAGCAAGTTAAAAGTGTACAAAATGGTATGAGTATTCTAACCGTCTCAGGTAAGCCAATGGATTTCAGGACCCTAACTTCATGTTTTAGAATTGCTGGCCTGAGGAAATGAGGTTCCATATCTCCTTTTTGCTTTCATGATTGACATACCCTTACCATGGAAAAAAAAAAATCAAAATTACAGTAAGGAATTTAGACCAGTCATCTGTCTAATCCAGAATAATCTACCCTGATTGATGACAATTCGGCCAACATTTCAGGTAAAAGTGTTCCCTAGGTTCCAGAGGTTTGACTGTTGCCTGAGGATAATTAGAAATACTTATGGTAGAATTGGACCTTACAAAACCAAACATGAGAGCTGCTGCCAAAAATGGCAGGTCCATGTGGAGTTCTCTTTCTGTGATATTTAGTTCAACTTGCCTCATGTCTCGGTTATTATAATGCAGTTTACCCCACCTTTACTTGTGCTGGAGCAAGGGATAGAACCTGTCCATGAGATAAATTGAATTAATTATTGCTGGGAAGGGAGGAATGTGACATGGAGTTGCCATTTCAGCCATAGCCCATCCGGGGGTGGGGGGCACTCTAGTTCCGCCCTTGCGCATTTCTTTATTTATTTAAAATTTTCTATCTCGCCTTTTCCTCGTGGTTCAAGGTGGCTTACAATACTACTTAAATAACTAAATTATAGTTAAAACATACCTGGCTAAAACCAAAGATAATATAGCAAGCCTCCAAATCCCCCCCCCCCACCTCTTCCTCCAAAACTGGCAAAATGTGCTCTGCCAGTGGACTAGCGTGCCTTCCTAAGGAGAAACCCTGAAGTCAATTCTGGGAGTACATTTGACCTGCATTGTTCTGTTGACATTTTGCACAGCAAAAAGGATCTGTGATGTATTGAGTTCTTGGATCTCTATGTGAAACAAGCTAGTTTTTTTTGTCACTGTAGCTAGTGTGGCGAATTGGAAACTGGAAACAAGCAAACCTGGAAGTTTGCATCACTGTTAACTCTAAAACAATGATCCAGCAGTCCGGAAAATGATATATACAGCAGGTTTCTAAAAGGCTTATTGGCACATAACAACAGAGTCATGTTTTGAAGGGGTGCAAGTGTTATAAACTTAGTAAACATTTAGCATTATGTGTAGATTCCCTTTGCTCTTACCTAAACCCAATCCAGTTGACAGTATAATATGTGATACTATGAAGCTAAAGAAAGGAGGTGCGAGCTTCCTTGAGAAGAACTTACTTCTCCTTTGAATGCTGTAGTAAACTTAGAGAAGGGTTTTCGTGTCGTCTGGCCCATTCCACAGGCTTCTAAAAATTACTTGTAGGGTTATAGCAGATTATCCTGAGTAGCTTGTGGAATGGGCTGGCTAACAGCAGAAAGGATATTAAAACCTCCCAAACACTCTTGACCTACAGTGATCACAGATAGTGTACCTTTCTCTATGCCATGTGAGCATGACTGCCCAGGGAGCTTATAAACATAACGGCATAGTAGCTAGCTGGAGATTTTTGTTGGGGATTCCTACTTCTTGGGTTGCATCCTGAGGGATTAAGGCAGTGCAAGTGCAAATATATTATGGCCTTGTATAGTTTATAGGCTGAGCCGAAGCTATTGCACTATGAAATTGCAGCCGAATGGTATAGAAATGGTCTTAAACAGGAGTGATAAGATTGCCGCTATAATTACTGCAAATAAAACAGTCGTGTGTTAGGGGATATGCTTTGTTTTATATTGTACCATTAATATTTAAAATGCGGATTTGAATTCTTTTCAGTTATCTCCGTTTAGTGTTTGTTGATAATTCCATGGTGAGAGTCTCTAAGAATATGATTAACCCTGAGGGTCATCTTATAATGTAATTATTAATGATTGATTCTGTTTATCCTTGAAATCAATATAAAAAGCAAAATTGCTTGGCATATATTTGGGGTTGATTTCTTACATTTGGTAAACATGACAACGAGTATTGGCTTTATATATTAAAACATGTTTGAGAAATCTAAAGCGTGTGGCTTAGTTTTTAATAATTATGGCGATATGCGGTGGTTCTTACATGACATATGTTAATGTGGCCAATAGTGTTAACATCTCCTGCCACTAATAGTTAGGGTGGGGATGTATAGTAATTGATCTTCCTGGGAGTGCTGTAATGTAAAAACAATTCAGGCTGTTTGAAGTATATTTTACAAGTGTGCATTGGGCCTTTGGGATGTTACATTGAAAAACCCAATTGTACAGTTACCATGGGAACCCAATTAGAATAGATTGCTTGGGTTTTTAGTCTTTTCATCTTGACCAAAAATCTAATGTACTTTAAATGTTTTCATATGGAATTTTATTCATAGTCTGAATTGATGTAATAATAGTTTTTATTTGAATACTAAAATCAGACAGTATCAAGTATTCTGTGTATCAGCCTTTCCCTTCTTCGCGGAAAGATAATCTTTCAGCTAACACAGAGATGTTTAAACTGGTGTAACCATCGCATGTTCTGTTTCTTTGTGCTCCTATTTAGAGATTTAACCCTACTCATATGCTTGGGGTGGGGGGGACCCTGACAGACAAGACTGGGACGTGGGTACATTATAAAAAACTTTTATAGGTCAAATGCGTTAAAATTTCAAAAACAAGTTGCAGACTTGTGAGGAATTGTTTGGGGGAATGGATTAATCCATTCCAAAATTCCTCTTCCAAATAGTGAGAGGTTAATTGGCTGCGGGACTCTAGTTTTACTTAAGTTTGGGACTAGGTAAGTATATAATTGCTTCCTTGGTCCTGAACTTCATCAGTCTAGAGTTACAACACAGTTGCTTTGTGGTGCTCAATGCTGTGGCTGAGCATGTAGGTAGCTGTTCATCTAGCTCTTTTCCTAGATCATATAGTATGGAGAGTCTATTTGTTTGCTATATGAAGAATTCAGGAGAGGAAAAATTAGATCAGATGATGGGCACCTCATGGTAATCACCCCACCCAAGTTTTATTTCATTTCCCAGAATACTCTGAGCTTTGAGGTCTCTCCTTTGCAGGTCAGGGACTTTCTGAGGGGCGTATGTGATTATTGGAAACAGAAGAAACACAGTTCCTCCAATTCTAGCCCGTCCCTCTTCCAGACTCTTTTAGCTTGGTCTTGGGAGGTGGGATTTGGGGGTAAGAAAATGAGCTCCTCATGTATCCCCCAGTACGAATCATTTCTCAAAGGACACTTCCAAGCTCAAGGGGTTCACGTAGCCCAACTCTTGCTACTTCCTTAAAAAAAAACACAAGGTTATACTGAACTGCCCCCAATATTTCATGGCTTCCGGAAGCCAGTGAGCATGCTCAGCATTAGACTGATGTTTCCTCTCTTAAAATGTTGATGTGAATTTTTTAAAAATGCATACTTGGAGAAAGCCCTACCTTTGCAGAAATCCCTATCTTGTCTGATGAAGGTCCTAGTTTGCTGCTCTGCTGATAGGCACAAGACCATCTTAATTGGAAGGAGTACTATGTCGCGCCTCGCTGGCGCCGCCGTCGCCTTTGGGGTCTCTGCCCTGGAGGAGAGCCGGACTGGAGGAGCCTCTTCGGCCTCAGACCAGTCCGAGGGGGAATCAGAACTTGTCTCCCCCTCGGAGGCAGCCAGGTTGCTCTGGGTCAGCTCAGCCCCTGCCACCTAGTGCTGCTACTCCTCCCCGGCCCAGGCTCCTCTCTGGCCTTATATCCCCTCCAGGCCAGAGAGGCCCCGCCCCTTCCTCCCTAAGACCCGCCCCTGGAGTTCCCAAATAAGGGCCGCATTCTGGCCACGTGGCTGGCCTGGAGGCTGCGAGCCGGCGCGCTCTCTCCTGCCCCGTCCGCGCCCGTCCGCGGCTCAGCTGTTGAGCGGGGCGGGGTGTAGGCGCGCTGGCCGTTCCCGCCGCGGCCGCCGCTGCGGCTGGGAGACCTCGTGCGTCCTCCCCTCTGGGCCCTGGAGAGAAAACCAGGGCGGAGGTTCCGCCGACCTGCCTGCCATCGGCGGTGCGGACCACCCCGCCCGCGGGCCCCCTCCCTCTCCCGGTGAGTGTGGACTCTTCTCCCGGGGTGGGGGAAGGCTTCGGACGTCCCGGGTGACTCCGGGAGGGGCTCGACCCGGGACATACTATTTACAAACTCTCAGAAATAAGGGAAAGGCATGCTCATCCTGTTTGCAGAGTAATAACGGAGTTAACTGGACAGTAGATTAGGTGAGGAAGATCTATAGGAACATGAATTACTTAGGGAAAGATGTGGGGTCCGTTTTCTGGAGGTTTTCTGCAAAGATTATATAAACTGAAAATGTTTCCAGTTTTAAGTAGTGTTTGTTATGGTAGGGCAGAAAAGTTGGATACTTGCACCTTCTAACTACATAGGTCACGGTAAAGGTTTGTAAAATACCATGTTCTGTATAAAAAAAAAATCCTTTAAGTTGCTGGGGCTATTGTTTGCTAGTTGATTTTTCTTAAAGCTTCATTTTAACTTTTTTGGAAGGCAAAAGACCTCTGTGTAATTGTATTTTAAAGTCTGAAATACTAAACAATAGTTACCGTATTTTTCGCTCCATAAGACGCACTTTTTTCCTCCTCAAAAGTGAGGGGAAATGTCTGTGCGTCTTATGGAGTGAATGTGCGCACAGAGCCGGCTGGGCGCGCTGGAATGACGCGAGCCACCTCTGTGCGCCCCGTTCCAGCACGCCCAGCCGGTTCTGTGCGCCCTGCCTGCCTCCCAGCTGGCCATCGGGGCGGGGAAAGCCGGCTCACGTCGTTCCAGCGCGCCCAGCCGGCTTTCCCCGCCTCGACGGCCAACTTGCAGGCGGGCGGGGCCGCACAGAGCCGGATGGTGCCGTCCCGACGTGCACGCGCCCAGCCGGCATTCGCTCCATAAAACAAGTTTTTAGAGGAGGAAAACAAGATTTTTTCCTGTTTTCCTCCTCTAAAAACTAGGTGCGTCTTATAGAGCGGTGCGTCCTATGGAGCGAAAAATACGGTATCAGTTGACAGTATGAAGCAGAAGGTGGAAGTGGAATCTCTACAGGAGATAATTTCTGTGTACACAGAGATCTGTGAAGGCCTGTGAGGAATAGGGAATTTCTCGCCTTTCTTTTCACAGAGCATTTTAATGGTGGTTTAATAAAAATACTTGCGCAGATTTTCCTCTAAAGCAAGAGCATGGATTTTGGTTTTTCTGGTTTCAGCCACATTTCACTACTTTTTTTGCTCATGCTGTGATCTCTGTTAGAGGCAAGCTAAGGCACTTCTAATGTCCAGCTGTGAAAGCAGAGCTGGAACTTGCTTTGGAACAGTTTCCAACATCATTCCTTGATCTACCAAGCAGAGAATGCACTCCGCCTCAATTGGTCTGGCAAATAACAACACAGCCCTTGGAGCTGTATCTGGCTGTGTGAATTGTTAAAGCATCCATGACATTGTAGCCATCCAAATGGCTAAGGGAAAAAAAATATTGTTCCTTATGCTAGAAAGCTGTTAATTGTTTGAAACCAAAGCTGTTTCCTAATACTTGCAAAATATACTTAAGCCCCATTAGTGGACGTGGTATTGGATTAAAGGGCCATTGTTCAGGATTCTGAGTATCTGTGGTTGACATGCCCCCCAAAAAAGTGGCAGGTTGATTGGGATGTAGTGGCATGAGTGGAAACATGTGCTCTTTGGCTTGGATCTGGAGCATTTAGGGCAGAGGTTCCCAAACTGTGCTCCATGGAGAACTTGTTTCGCAGAGCACCATCTCCTAGTGCTGCGTGAAGAGATTGGAAAGAAAAACATTACTGTCATTCGGTTTAGTAAAGGGGTGGGGAACCCTTTTTTCCACCAAGGGCTATTTGAATATTTATAACATCATTCTCGGGCCATAAAAACGATCAGCTTAAAAATTAGCTGACCAAGCCCCAAGCAGGTAGCTGCCCCAGATGACCCCCCCCAGCACAGGCAAGCAGGCAGGCATCCAACCGGTGGTGCACTCGCCCACCTGGTGGCACTGGATGGTCTGTTGCACCAGCCGGGCGTAGCCGTCCAGCCACATGCCGGGGTTGCTCCTGCTTCACATGGTCGGGGCCGGATTCTACAGCTGGCTCCTGCTACCTCCACCTGCAGGGATGAAATTAGGACACACTGGCTAAGAACTCCCCCCCCATGCATTCTGGCCCTTCCCCCTTTAACCCCCTTCCACCCCCAGCCCTCTTGTAGTACAGAGGGAATACACTTCTCCGTGGCCTGGGTGGGAAAGGGTTAATAGTTTCTTGGGCGGTCCTAGCAGCTCCATAGCTAATGACTCTTCTGCAAGGGGGGAAAAGGGTTCCTTTTCTCAGCAAAACAAACTCACATCCACCTTGAATAGAGGCTATTCCTGTCCGCAGGAGGGGGCGGATCGCCAGTCTTAGATCCTTCTGAGCTAGAGATCTCCCAGGACCCACGAAGGCCCAGACCAAATGATTCCGCGGGCCTTAAACGCCCCCCAGACCTGACGTTCCCCACCCTTGGTTTAGTATATAGGTGCTAAGTGAAAATTCGTGCTCCGTGACTAATTTCTCTCCTGAAAAGTGCTCCATGACTCAAAAAGCTTGGGAACCTCTGATTTAGTGGATGGGCTTTCCATCTTCAGAAGTGTGACTACCAATCACCTTCCCACTGCAGTCCCCAGTTCCTCTTCCCAATGCTTTTCTTACCTCCAAAAACACCTTTTTTGGGGGGGGGGTATTTTGGGATGCAGTGAAAGAAGGGAGATTACAAAGTCACATTTCATGGAGGGAAATTTTTCTCTCTGTGGAAACACTCTGTAGGGTTCAGCCCCCTGTGACAGATGGAGTTGACATGCTTGTCTTGATTGCAACTGGGCTAGAAAGGAAATTCTAAGAGTGAAAAGAACCAATGACAATAGTGGTTGAAGGACTTTGTTGCATACATAGTGAGAAGGGCAGTCTGTGTGTGTGTGAGAATGAACTTAATCAGTATTAGGAAGGAGATACGGTTCCTGCTGGTGTCTGCTGCTCCAAGCATTACTATGTTCTCTTGTCTCCACTAGCTATAATGAGCAGCAAGAGCATTTGCTTCATGGATGGGACAAAGTTCTGACCACTTTACTAAGTTTGTTATGCTATGTGATGCCTGTGCATATTTGTGATTGCTGTTTGGACACAAGGGATTTCCAAACTGCTTAGAGAATAATATTGATTTAAAATATACGCCAGTAATGAACATCAACAATGGATGGATGAATAAAGCATTACCTTTCTCATTTTCTGGCATGTGTGCATTATGATCTTTGGTACTGATAGGGCTATGACCCTCTCTCCAGGATAGTAAGCTTGTGACGGGAAAGTACGAGTTTGGATTGGAAGTGAGGGTTTACCTACCTCTCCCCCATCTTTTCACACTGAAAAGTAGCATGTTTGAGAGAAGGGTTGTCTAGAACTCATCTCCAAGCTGTGTGGATTGAATTTTGTGTGTGGAGGGTTCCATCATGTGAGCGTGTACCTATGGAGGGTAACAACCCAGACGCAGGTTTACTGCCTCTGTGAGAACAAAGTCTAAATTTTCTTCTTTCTTTCACAGTGTTCTGTGGACATGTGTGTACCATCCTGTTTGTTTCCAGAAGGTGGTGGGCAAATGATCCTTCCTCCTCCCATAATGTTCTGCTGATCTTTGAGGGTGTGCCATTGTATCAGCTGGAAGCTATAGAGCAGGGGTGTCAAACATCAAGCCTGAGGGCCGGCTCCAGCTCCTTGAGAGCCCTTATCAGGCCCATAAATCAATTGAGGCTGCCACTCCCCACACTCTTAATCTGGGCTGCTGAGGCATGGCCTGGCCTGACCAAGTGACATTTATGTCTTATCCGGCCCTCATAACAATTGAGTTCAACACCCCTACTACAGACTAATAACGTGAGTGAACACTTGCAACTTGCTAACTCCTGAGTATATCTGCTGAGTCTAGGGTTGCCAACTCTAGATTGGGAATTTCCTGGAGATTTGAGGGTGGAGCCTGGGGAAGGGAGGATTTGGAGAGGGAGGAAGGTCAGCAGCAATGAGATTCCATAGAGTTAATCCGCTGAAGCTGCCATTTGCTCCAGGAGAACTGATCTCTGTAGTCTGCAGTAGGGCTGTTGATTCGGTTTGGCCCGAACTGAAAATCAGCCGAATTTCCCTTGATTCGGCGGTTTTTAGTTCGGGACGAACCGAACTCAAGACTGGCGGGCAACCGGGGAGCCTAATTCAGCGAGTTCGGGAGTTCACGAATAAATCCGGCAAATTCAGGGCGTCAGTAAGCAGCATAACCGTCAGTAAGCAGCATTCTCCTCCCCCGGCCAATCGGTGGCCAAGTTGGATCTCCTTCTGGCCAATCAGTCAGGATTAAATACTGGAGGAATCAGCTGATGTGCGGCCCGGCCGGGGAGAGAGAGAGAGAGAGAGGGAAATCCTCCTGTGTGTGTGTGTGGGGGGGTGCTTGTGCACATTCGCTCCTTTCCGTGGCTGCAGGGGGTGCATTTTTGAGGGTACAGACCCCAAACTTTCAGCGGAGATTCAGACAAGCCTTCTTAAGAGACCACCCAAGTTTTGTAAACATTGGGTCAGGGATCCCGAGATATGGGCTCCCCCCACTTTTTTCTTCCCATGGCTGCAGGGGATGCATTTTTGGTGGTACAGACCCCAAACTTTCAATGGAGCTTCAGATGAGCCTTCTTAAGAGACTCCCCAAGTTTTGTAAACATTGGGTCAGGGCCCCCCGAGATATGGGCTCCACCCCTTTTTCCTCTCCCCCTTTTCCATTTCCGTGGCTGCAGGGGGTGCTTTTTGAAGGGTGCAGCCCCCAAACTTTCAGCATAGCTTCAGACAATCCTTCTTAAGAGACCACCCAAGTTTTGTAAAGATGGGTTCAGTGGGGGCAGAAATATCGGCTCCCTCCTTTTCTCTTTCCGTGGCTTCAGGGGGCGCATTTTTGGGTGTGCCGACCCCAAACTTTCAGCGGAGCTTCAGACAAGGCTTCTTAAGAAACCACCCAAGTTTTGTAAACATTGGGCCAGGGGGGCCCGAGATATGGGCTTTCCCCTTTTCCCTATTGGGATGAATGGATCACCCTCGAGAGATGCATACATATGGATCTCATATTGGATACAAATGGAATCATATTGGATTACCCAGCCTCCCAGCCGCTCCTGATGGAACAGAAGACAGCCACAGTAAGACCCCTTTGGGGGCTTTAATCTATAATTTTTCCTTTCTGTGTGTGTGTGTGGGGGGAAGCAGAGTCTGTGTGTGTGTGGGGAGGGAGCAGTTTCTTTGGGTGGGGGGGAGCCAAAGGGGGCTTTTGCCAGTTCTGCCTGGGGTGTGTGTTCCCCCTCCAGTCTCTCTCTCCCTGGTTTGAGGGGGGGCTTCATTTTTGTGTCTTCAGGTTTTCCCTCATTCATAAGATCAGTTAGGTTATTTTGATGCTTGCTCAAAACTGGATTTCAAACGGTGACTTAAAGAATGCATCTTCCTGGTCCCAAGTCCAATGCAAAAGGAGAAATTCCACCCCTTCCTGCTCATTATGCATAGCTAGCTGCCTCTGTCCCTTTCCATGGTTTGCAAACTCCCAGGTGTCAGGTGTTGCTTTGCACTGTTGCAAAGGTGTTGCATTTCGTGCTTGTGTTGCTTTGCAGTTGTATTGCTTTGCAAAATTTTTCACACCTGCCCCGCCCTTGCTCTCAGCTGTTTGTCGGGGCTGGGAGCTTTGTGCGTGGGCGGCAAGCTCTGCTCGGAGATACACATTAAGGGTGGGGGGACCCCTTTCGGGGCCCATATGTCAGTCCCCCCTGACCCAATCTTTACAAAACTTGGGGGGTCTTTCAAGAAGCATCCTTTGAAGCTCCTCTGAAAGTTTGGGACCCTTACCCCCAAAAATGCCCCCCCCCCAGAGCCGTGGAAAGGCACGGTTGTGTTTTTAATGGCTTTATTCGGCCGAATTTTTTTTCCGAACTTTGAATTCCCGCCGAATTGCACGGACCCGAAGTGGGGGAGTTCGGACTTCGGCATATCCCGAATCTAAACGGGCCGAATTCAGCCGAATCCGAACTATACCGAATTTTTTTTAATTCAACAGCCCTAGTCTGCAGTTGTAATTCTGGGAAAGGTTACAAGAACAAAACAAATGGCAAAGTACATGATAAACTGCTTGTTCAGAGTGTGAAGTAAAATCTTATTGTTGATTTTGATTATGCTATTACAACCTTTTTTTGCCAGCTTTTAGCTGTAGCATAGTTTTATAAAATGCGAGATTGCATGGTGAGGATAAAATGTATAGCACTGGAGCAAAATGGCATCCTGCAATCAAAATAACCTTATTCTTTTTATGGGAATGTAGTAATGGATTTGTGGGAGGTGGCTGTTGAAAATTGAAAAGGGGTGTTTCCAGAAAATGCTACTGGAAGTACTTATTATATCTTTTTCACAGTGGGGAAGACAGAATTCCCCCCTCCTTTTTTTTTTTAACAAGACATAAGGGCTAGAGATTATAAGGATACAAAGGATTATGTGGTGGCATCCATATTTTTCAAATGTAGGTTGTGGTTATGGGTTTATGAGTTTTTTCTCCCCTAAAGGTTTGACCAGATCAGTGTGCTGTATTGTAGAGTAAAAAAATATATTGGTGTTAATTTTGTAGGGGAAACCCCTCATTTTAACCAGTTCCAAATAGGTTTCAGAATTCTGGGTCCTAGCGGTGTCTTTTTCATACCTTTACTCATTTTTCAGTAGTGGCTACTTATTTGCATCAGGTGTGATGTAACATTTAATAAAGATATATTTCAATTACATCAAATAAAATTCAAGTTTGTAAGTGATCAGCACATTTTAAAATAAGTTTTGGTTACTGAAATTGAACTGCCTTGGAAAATATTGTAAGTTCTACCTTGAAAATAATTCCATTTGTAAAATAAGCTTAATTGAACAATTGAACAGAAGGTTCAATCAAAGTGATGTGTCTCCCCCTGTCCCCATTTTCCTTCTTAAATCTAGGTCTTGTCTGGTTATACTACCTGTACTAAATTGGGTTAGCATGATTAAAAGGGGATATCATTTCTATTCAGGCTGCTCAAAGCTCTTTATTTTTAACATACATTTAACTGAAACACTTGGGAGAAGTCCACTTCTTGTTAAGAATTCAGCATCTCCACCCATCTAATTAAGATCTGAGAATACTCTCTATACATGTGTCTGACTGCAGAAAGAAAGACCTCCAGCGAACAAAATGAAGCTAAACTTTGGAATCCTTGAAAGTGGACAAATTTGTCCAGGGGATCTCCTCCACCTTTGTATCTAAAGCTGCTAAACTTGTGATTATCACCCTCCTTATCCCCCCCCCCACACACACACCAGAAACTTGGAATCTGTGCATTTTTAAGATATACATCAGTATTCTTAGGCAAGTCCTTTGGCATACACTTTTGAGCTGTCAGCTTGAGTTGCTGCAGACCTAGGCTCATTCACTTGAAAATAAGTTCTGTTGAAATAATTGGAACAGTGTCCGTGCAGATGATCACGTGCAAAATACCATGGTTTGTATGTTTGGTCAGCCAGTCGTTTTTGTTGATCCGCCAAGTGTGATGAGTCTTTCCTGTCTTTAGCACCTGATCGGAAATCCAGGGAGCAGACATGTGTTGACCCTTTCATTACTGTAGGCAGGTCAAGTGGTAATGAGGTTACCAAGTGGTTACATGCAAACTGTGGTAAGTTACCACCTGGTAAGCTGTTTGTATTCATGCTTGATAAAAGTATGATGAAGGATGAGATCCAAGAGAAGCAGAAAATGCCAACAATTTCAAGTTGTAGTGCTTTTAAGTATATTATAGGTTTAATTCTAACACTTATTGGGAAATATAATTTCATATTATTTTGGAGGAACTTGTTTCTGTGTAAACTTGGCTATGGGATTGTACCCTGCACTTGCCGCAAGGAAATCTTACACTCACATACTAAGTATTATTAGCCACAGTTTATGTGTGTGTGTATATATCTATATCTATATTTATATCTCTATCTATATCTCTTAGTTTTTCAACCATGGTCATTGTTATGCATTCCTTAGAATACCTTTATATTGCTTAATCTAAGGGTAGAAACAAATATGTATATTTTAAAAAAGGAAGGGTTATTACAGTATAACTTAAGTAATACTTAACCATGGTCATTGTTATGCATTCCTTAGAATACCTTTATATTGCTTAATCTAAGGGTAGAAACAAATATGTATATTTTAAAAAAGGAAGGGATATTACAGTATAACTTAAGTAATATTTTTACAAACTTCTGATTGGATCTTAAGCCATGCTGTTATCCTGCCGATCCCTGTTTTACAGGGCATGCGATGAGAGAAGTCCTCCTCATGGCATCTGTTGATTGTGACTCATTGCAGATGATAGATGACCTACTGAACTTCAGAATTCCTGTTTGCTAGCAAGAAAAAGAAAATTCCCATCCACTGTTTTGATGCTCTAAAACTGAGTCCACCTTTGGTGGGATCTCACATCATAACAATAAATTATGTGACTGTGTCATCTTATTTTGGACGCTTACGAAATGTAGACCTCTCTCTGTGTACTTTTTCCCTAACAAGGTTCCTTTTTTTTTTTTCATACGCAGAGCTCCGACGTGTACTTAAGATGGCATCAAGACTGGATCAAAAAGTAAGTTGCTGTTGTAAAAAAAAAAAAAGATAGCACATTTAGGTCCATACTCAGAGTAATAATGCTGGTGAAGAATTCACATAACGTAGTTGGTTTCTTTCCCCAGTGTCCAGCAGTCAGTGTTAAAAATCCAGTTGACAAGATTGATGCTGCATTGTAAATCTCAGTAGCTCTGTCATGGTTGGTAACAGGCAGCAGAGGACCTTTCCGCATCACATATCTATCTTCCGCAGAGCATAACCTAATTGAATATTGCAGTCGTTTTAGGGTTAACAGAGCTGTTTTCTGTCCTTCTGTGACTGGATGATCTTCCTTTTAAAACAAACATCTTCCTTTTGTCTGAACTAAAAACATGAGCGCAGAGATTAATGTTAAAATTGATTTTTTTTTGTAAGAAGCTTCAATTGTACAGTTTCTCATATTGTGTGAAATATCTGCTTAAATAGTGGTACCAGAAAATCTGTCTGACTTGCCATACATTATATAACAATACCTTAACAGTATACTTCTGCACTACTTGTTCTCTCTTTGGTTTTGAGGTTTGCTCAATTACCACTCCTGATACCTGAGAGGCATACATCCCAGAGATGTGGACAAGGTTGTTGTGTTACTTACTGTCGGTTTTAACCAATTTGAGGAAATTTGGGCTTTAACCCCACACTATAAAAACAGAATAGTCATAGATTGTAGTATTAATTTATGTAATGAAACAATTATAATAGAAGGAATTAAAGAAACATATTAATTGATTGGCTGGCCTAATTATTGCTAGTGTTTAACTTGAACAATGTTTGTAGTCATTTGGATTGCTCATTATTTTAAAGGGCATTCAAGTTTTGATTTATATATAAGCCAGTTTCATCACACTCTAGTATACCATTAAGCACTTTGCCATCGTATCTGCTTTCATGATAGTTGTTTGGTACTGGAGAAAACTTTCACACCTTCATCTGTTACTCCCTGCTAGGAGAATATAGCATGAAATAACTCAGCTTTTCTTTAAAAAATGTATGTTGGGGAGAGGTAGCCAAATGACCACCAGACAAGAGACATGGAGAATTTCTTCTCTGCCGTTGGTAATATTTCAAGAAGCACTCATGTGCATGCATGTCTACTATTCATATCTGTGTAGAATCTTTGGAGTATTGTGAACTGAATTTAGTTGGGGTACCAGTTATTTTAGAACTATTTGTTTGACTTATTTTGAAGCTGACTATTGAAATAGTCCTATTTGTTTACAAGCAAAACCTAGTGCTGCTTATCTCTTAGTTTAAAAGGGAGAGTTGTCAGTGGTGTTACCCATGTTGCTTGGATGAATTTTTATTATTCTCTAGCTCTGACTCTTCAGGTGTAGCTATTTTAGTATTATGGAGGATGATGGATGATGCAGGAAAGTTTCTTTTGAAGCACTTCTGATATTGTGCAATGCACTTGGGGGTCAGCTACACTTGACTGATGCATGATTTATCTGATGTCCCTGCCACTTTCTGAGATAAAGCTGCTATTTTATCAAAAATGCCAGCAACTGTGACTTAGAATTTATATGCCTTCCTTTTGCAAATAATTGCTCTGATTACTTTCCGGTATGGCAATAAAATGATAGAGGTAATTGCACACAAATGTGAGAGAGCACCAAAATACAATAAAATTAACCTGAATTAGCTTGACTTGTCGATGAAGTATTTATGAAATGTATTTTTGCAATAAGGGAGACCAATATTATAGCTGGAAGGTGAGTTATTGCCTTAATGTAATACAGTTTGAAATTTAAAAAAGAGACTGTTACAGTTGAGGGTGATTGTGCTTTTGAAATTAAGTTGAAGTGATTCTTATAATTGGCAGCAATAATGCATTGAGAAGGTAATATCTTTTATTGTGTTATGCCTAGTTGCATTATCTCTTAGTTTGTTTTGACTTGAGCTTTCCCTGGAACATAAGAAACAGTTCTTAGAATTTTTGTAGATGTTGGTAACAGAACATCCTTTTTGGATTATAATCTTTGCCACTCTGAAAAACAGTTTATTAGCTTCACATAAACAGGAAAAACCCACAAACATTGTTTGTTTGTTTTTTTTAAAAAAAAACTCAAGTCAATTTCAGGTTTGTTCTTAACCCCGAAATCGCCTTTTTCAGAATTTGCACTTAAGTGCTTGGGTGTGTATAAAAATGTAGGTTTATTATCTTGCATACGATTGTATGCATGTTACACACATTGATGGGCATGCAGGAACAAAACTATTTTCTGTACAGTGTGTTGATGCTCTGTTATATGTGTATGTGCATAGTTGGTGAAATCTTTGTGAACCCTTGTTTTTAGATATTATATTTTAAAAATTTTGAGTCCGTTGATAGTCTCAGTGGTTTTTTGGGGACTTCCTGTAGAGCGTTTGGTCCGAGCGCCATTGTTTCCTGGGGGCTCCCAGGAGACACCAAGAGTCGTTTAGATTTGGAGTGCAAAAAGCACTCCAACTCGGTCCTAAATAGTGGATCGGGAAGCAGGAAATTCCCCTGCAGCCTTCAAGAGCGGTTTGGACTCCCATATTCTCTGAGAGAGCTTTTATTAAGCCTCTCTTAGACTTGGAAGTTGTCCCCGCCGGCACATAGGGGCCACCATTGCCACGGACGACTCTTTGGATTATAGGCTTTGACCTCCTCTATACATTAACATCAAATAATCTATAAAAAGAACAAGAAGCCTCACCTTTGGAAGTCAGAGTGAGTAAAAAGACACTTTTTTCCTTTATCTTGATTGAGAAGACCTGAATGACGATACAAACACCTACGAAAACCGGCGACTCCCTGCCCAGCGTAACGAGACTTTTAAAATAAGCAAATGCCATTAAATGAACTGACTAAGACCTTATCAACTTGATCAGTGAGTAGACACAATAAAAGGGACTTTTGAATGGCTTTACAACTACCAATTAAATGCTTTGAGGGGAGGGAGGGAGACGAAAACCTTCCCCCCCCACTTCCGGCTTTCTTTGATTCAATGTCCAGCCACGTCGCCTCTTAAGACCGGAAGATAATAAGAAGGGCTTTGTTACCATCGAAAAGACAGGGCAGATTGGAAGACTTGAAGTGAATCTCCCCGGTGTAACCATCAAATCGTTCCTACCACTTAACCACCGAGAGGAGACGACACAGGGTCTATGATACTGCAGTTTCCTGTCTACTTTCTTTTCTTTATCTGTGCTGCTTTGAAGCGTAATTGAGGATATCTTGAAAATTACAAAGCCTGCTTCTATATAAGAATACAAGCAGATATGTCAAACAAGAGGATGGAAAAGATGTTACTCAAACAAATGGACATGTTTGCAGTGCAACAAGATTTAGTCTTTGAAAAACAACAAGCGCTCTCACATCAAGTATTTCAACTAGCTGAGGTGATGAATATCCTATTTAAATCAATTAATGGAAAACTGGACACAATTATTGAGGAGATCCACGATATGAAGACCCAAGATATGACAACAATTATGTCAATGGAAAAAAATGACAATGAATTAGAACAATTTATTTTTAAAGAGGTAGCTGCAAGTGACCAGCTGGCAATGAGAGAGAGCAACATGAGAGAACTCAATACCTCTACAATCTACTTGTCTGAGTTACTGCTGACAGGAGGAACATTATTATCCCAAGAAAACACTTCCTGGCAGCCAGCGATGGAGGGAGACATGACGAAGGATTTCACCTAGAAGCTGCTGGAAATTTTAACAAGAAGCCAATGGATACAATCACTGGGATCTTTTTTTACATTTTCAGAGGCCAGAATTACAGCTACTATATTGAAAAACGGGGGGTGGGGATTGGGAAATAAACAAGGACTGGCAGATCCCCTCCCAAAACAAGATAATGGCTAAAATGATGCTTATTTTTGGGGTGTAAGGGAGCCACGGTGGATTTACTTTGATGAATTTCTAATGGGAAAATTTGTTTATGTATTGATCTAATCCCTTTATTATAGAATAATAGAATGTTATATAGAGACAATGATGATAATATTATAACTAGGTAGGACTTGAAATTGCTTATAGAAGTAGTATAGATGGCTTAAAGCAAGTCTGTAGGAGAGAAAATAAGGATTAGAAATTAATTTGAAATGCAAAAGTGTTAACCAGTAGAATTAGTGACTGAAGAATATGCGGGGAAGTCACATATAGTAGATAGCATTGAATATTATAGATAACATATTCTCAGTAATAGCAATGAATTTTTTTTGTTACAAGCAGTTACAACTGAATATATTGTTGAGATATGTTTATTTTTGTTGAATTGTAGAAAATAATAAAAATAATTAAAAAAAAAGATAGTCTCTGTGGTTTTTTTATTGTAATATTGGCTAGGAGATGTTAGGTATCATTTTAGTTCTTCTCCCATTAAATAACACATCTAGTTTTACAGTATAATCCTAAACAGAATTTTGTGGATTTTGATACCTTCTAAACCCATCAATTTCACTTGCCTTAGATGACGATGCTAAAATGACATCATGATACTAAGTGATAGTAAGAGTTGTTAGGTAGTATTTTAGTTCTAATGTGCTTCTCCCATTAAATAACATATCTAGTTTTACAGTGCAATCCTAAACAGAATTTTGTGGATTTTGATACCTTCTAAACCCATCAATTTCACTTGCTTTAGATAAGGATGCTAAAATGACATCATGATACTAAGTGACTGAAGTTTGACTATCACTGCCTGTGATACCTTTTTCTTTTTAACCTTGGTATGTTTTCTTCAGCATGGTTGCGTGTGTTTTCCAGTTAATTGTGTGTTCTCACTTCAATTAGTAAGTCTGTTGTGATCACTGAACCATGAATATTGCTGTTATGCTGTAGTTTGTCAGCAAGTATTTTTCTTGAGTGTAGGAATTATTACTGGTTTATTGTTTGGAGGTTCTAGCAAGTGAGTACAGCTATTGTATACCCTTGACTGAAGAAAGGTACACTCTTTCTATCTGGGTTGGTCGTCCTCTTCCACCAAGCGTGCAGCTTTGGCAGGGAGGCACAAAGAGCAGTGAGGGAGGTAGGGGACACCCTCTTAGCCAGCTAGATCAGCTGAATCAACCCTGATGATCAGTGGATTAACAGATGTCACAGCCAGACTGCCTTCCCATCCTTACTGGTTTATTATTATTACTTCACCCTGGAGCGTGGGGGATTCAAGATTGCTACCGTTCCAGACATCCTAAAGGAAAACTCCTTTTTATTTTATTTTAATCTCATTGACTTGGAGCATGAGCTACTGTTAGGATAGAATTTGGAGAAATAGAATGGTTTCTTGTTGGCAAAGGTGTCAAACTAGGATGTATTTTTCTCCCTCTCTGTTCAGTCTGTATGCAGAACATATATGAAAAACTGGATTAGATTTAGATAACTGTGGATTGAAAATTGGTGGAACATTAACAATTTGTGCTATGCAGATGACATTACATTACTGGCAGAAAATAGGGAAGGCTTGAAATGTTTACTGATGAAGGTTAAAGCAAAAAGTGCCAAAGCAGGATTACAGCTGAACATCAAGGAGACAAAAGTAATGGCTACTGGGGAATTACACAACTTTAAAGTTGATGATGAAGAAATTGTTAAATATTTTATATTCCATCATCAACCAAAACGGAGATTCCTAACAAGAAATAAGAAGGAAATTGAGACTGGGAAGGGCAGCCATGAAGGAGCATAAAAAGATTCTTACGTGTAGGGGTGTGTAGCTGGTATCCAAGATCAAGATAATTCATACCATTTTAATCCCCATTACTATGTATGGGTGTGAAAGTTGGACAATGAAGAAAGCTGGCAAGAAGAAAGTTGATTACTTTGAAATGTGATGTTGGAGGAAAGTTTTACAGACTACCAAAAACACAAAGTAAGTTCTAGATCAAATGAAGCCTGAACTCTCCCTAGAAGCTAAAATGACTAAACTGAGACTATAATATTTCTGTCACATTATGAGATGACAAAGACTCACTGGAAAGACAATAACGCTAGGAAAAGTTGAAAGCGGCAGGAAAAGAGGAAGACCCAACATGAGCTAGATTGGCTCTATAAAGGAAGCCATGGCCCTCAGTTTGCAAGAGCTGAGCAAGGCTGTTAATGATAGGATGCTTTGGAGATCCTTAATTCATAGAATTGCCACAAGTCGGAAGTGACTTGACAGGACTTAACACAGAGACATGCACACACATGCGCTCTTCCTAGACACTGAAATTACATGCTTGACGATCATTCTAATTTTACAACTGTAATGGCACTATCTGGGGAGCAAAGAGTGTTTTGTTATTATGTTGATCAGAAGCTATTGGAACTTCAAATGGTACCAGCAGAATCCTCAGATGTTACCTGAGAAGGCAAACCCTATAACAGTATCTCTTTCATTTTGTTGTCATATTAATAGGTATCTGGCATCTTTGTCCTTATCCCTGAAAGATCTACACTTAAGCAGCCATTCTCTTCTTTCTCCACTCCCCTTTTATGAAGTTCACATTATGTTTCTCCAAAATCGCCAATGCTTGTATAAAAGACAAAAGGAGCAACCACAGGCAGATAATTTTTTTTTTTTTTTTTAAAAGCCTGGCTTGTAAGACTCTGTTGTTGGTTGCTGGTTTATCCCCCCCCCCCAACTAAATTGTGATTATAAGAGAAGGAGGGAAGGAGCTATACTGAATTCACTTCCCAGTTGGGAAACAGGAAGCTGTGGGAATGTGTTTAAGTGCAGACTAATAATTTATTTATTTCCAGTGTTTATAAATTGGCTTCTGCTAGAAGACTGATTTCTAACGTGGCATTTAAAGAGGTCTCTACTGATCAGTGGGTGGGAAAATTTAATGGTCCTTATTTTAAACTGCTTTATATATATATATATATATATATATATATATATATATATATATATATATATATATATATATTGCACTGGTGATGTTAACTTTTGCTGTCTTTCAAATTCAGACTGATTTTGGCAAAATGGCATGCAAGCCACATTGGATTATTTTAGGGCTTGACTGCCAGGAATTTGGCAGTGCTTAGTTAAAAAAAAAAAAAAAGTGCTGTATTGATGGAAGATGTATTTTTATTTAATAATGTTAGAAATGTTGTTTATCAGTTTCCCACATTACTAACAACTCTGCCAGTTGCTGGGGCGACTTATTATAGTCCATCATTATTCTGCTTTGGGCACTAATAAAGGCATCACGCTGTAATATTTCCTCTTGTGTATATATAAAGGTATGGAGATGTCTTTCTTTCTGTATAAGTATGAGTTGGTTCCTTTGGGGAACTGACATCATTCCAATCACATGTTTTGTCTTCTCTTATGGACTCCCACAAGAAATCTATATTCAGGTATTGCTCCTTAACAGCTGGGAAGGGATCACTAATCTCTCTCTTTCTCTCTCATATAACCAAGTATATAGGGATTTAATCTCTTGAGCTGAGTCAACAGATAAAGATTATATTCAGGATATTTCAACTTTAATTAGTTTCTTCTCTCCTTGATATCCCTTAAAATCCATGATGGGATTTCAGCATGTTGGGCATTGTCTGCTGTGTTGGTTCTCTTGGTATGCTATGATAGTGAAAGACTATCTAGATTCTTTCAAGAATAGAGTCCTGTACCTGGGTCATTTGCAAGCCACAATCCCTCACGTGAATACCATGTTTAAAAGTTTTATCATAGATGCTGGGAACAATGCATTGTTTGTATATGAATGGACTGAAATGCTGCTGTGTTCTGGTAGCATGTTAGGTGATGTACAGAATACAGAAATGACACTTCCCTGAGGTTTAAAGTCTAGGTTAGATGGACAGGACAGAGTTACATCCATGAGACATGGCTTAATAGAAGAACTTGGAAGAAGAGGAAGAAAATAAAAATAAAACAGCTAGCAAAGAGAGGATGAAATCTTGGTAGTACAGGAGGAGTTTTATGCTACTGGGTCCAAAGAGATTTGAAAGTTGAGAAGAACTTGGATTGACATGGAAGTGGAAGAGGGTTAAAAGATATAGCACATTGAAAGTATATAGGCAACAGGAAAAAAGAGGGACAAAGGCTGTTGACAGCAGAACAGGGAAGAATAGTATGTGTGTGTGTAAAGTGCCGTCATCCAGGGAAGTGCTTCAGCAAAATGCTTTTACACCAGAACATTTTAATCCTGAAAGCAACAGCTTTGTATGTATCCTAGATGACACCTGGTTGTGTGTGAGAGGAAAGGGTAGTACTCTCAGACATTGTGATTCAGACGCATGGTACAGGTTTAGACGTTCACCCCATTTGAGTTGCCAATTGACCACTTCTGGTGGGAGAACACCTGTTAGTGCTCCCTGTCTCCTGCCAGTGCTCAGTGGGGCACCAGGGGGGAAATGGGTATGGAAACAATGTTGTGCCATGCCGAGGCATCATTTTGGCCCCTCCCAAAAAGAAGTCATGTCAGCTTGAGGCTCTAGAAAACCTCCCAATTTCTATGGTAAAAGTAATAGAGACCGGGGGAGGGGATTCTTAGAGTGTCACATGATGCACTATCACTTCTAGTTTTTCAGCCTACAGTGGTGGTGCACGATGCTATTCCCATATATCTCCATTCCTCTGATCCTCCTGCTGGTTAGCAGCCAAGGGTTGGCAATCATAGCAATGATGTCTCTGTTTACTTCATTTTCTTCCATATAAGAACATGGCTGCCATTCACTTCTGTGGGGGGCAAAATGAAGCATAGATATTAATCAGAAGCATTAAAAGCACTATTTTCCCCTTCCTCTCCTAACACTGATTGGTCCAGTTTGCACAGAGGACTAGATATCCATGAAGGCACAATGTCAGGCATTTTACTAGTTATCCACATCACATAAAGTTTAGAAATTGGTAGTTTTCTAATTGTAAGAATGTATGTGCTAATCAAAACTTTGTATTTGTGGAATTATGGTTACATTTCAGACATCTGGTTCATAGGGCACATTAGCAGTATGATTGAGTTCAGTTATAAATAAATAAAAAACTAGATGTGGTGCATTGTTTTCCTGCTAGGAGAAGAATTATGTTAAGGCTGAATATAGTTGGTGAAAGAAAAAAATATGGTGTAACTTTTTGTTTGACTTCTAAAATATCTTAGAAAGAACTGAAGGTGAAATTAAAATGTACTTCGTCTTTGGGATCGCTCACTTTGCCCTCACAAAAAGTTTCCCTTCCAGGTAGATGACTCTCAATCTCAATTAGACTAGACTTTGTGCTTTCATTGGAATATAATTAATAGTTGATTCTAAAAGATCTATAGAAGAGGTAAGTAGGTAAAGTCTGAGAGAAAACTAATTAGCATAATCTGTTTCTTCTCTTTTAATCAAATGTTTTAAGTTATTTTGCTCATTAACAGGTTAGATTCCTGCATTTTAAAAACTTCTCATTATCAAAAGATATTCCATATACAATGGTAGCGTTTTTTCTTCTTTCAAAAGGTCTTTTGAATTTAAGTATTGAAGCATCGTTTTATTCCTTTTCAAAAACTAAATGTTTGAGAAAGATCTTACTAATTTAGACAGACAATCCTTTATAGAGAACTGGAACTCATGAGGTTAGCTTTAATGCATTAAGTGACTACTTCATTTCTGAAATGTAACATAAAGCAATGGTTTTTACTATTACTGTAATTAGGATTGAGCCAGCGTGGTGTAGTTAAGGTGTTGGACCAGGATCTGGGAAACCCAGGTTCGAATCTCTACTCTGCCATGGAAACTTGCTGGGTGATCTTGGGCCAGTCATACACTCTCAGCCTCGACCCTGGCAAGTAATTGGATGGGAGACCTCCAAGGAATACCAGGGGTGTGATATGGAGGCAGGCAGCGGCAAACCACCTCTGAATGTCTCTTGTCTTGAAAACCTTATGGGGTCGCCATAAGTCCGCTGTGATTTGATGGCAAAATTATATAAATAATATAATCAGGATATTTGTGGTAACAGTACCGAAGTTGTGTGCATTCTGTGTACTCCATCTTTCTAGCCCCCCATTTACAACAAGTTAACCCCCAAAGAAGCTGAATTCTATAACCTGCAGATGTTACGCAGATTTGCATAACTTCTCACTTTCTTAATTTATGGTGCTTTTTCCACCAGGTGGACTTTCAAGGAGCTCTGTAGTTGCTGATCACTGAATCCCTTACTCAGGGGCTCCTGGCTTTGCGGATATCAATAGGCATTGCCTGCACATTTTCTAGTATATTCATAAGGACTAGAAAATTAGGGGGTTTTAATGACAGTTTTGATGTTTTTAGGAAACATCATGCAGCTTTGCAGCACTATGGCAAATTGCAGCATAAGTGTCGGCTCTTAATATGACAAGCAACTGTGTTCCAAACCTCTGTGAACCCCAAAACTCTTAGACTGAAAGCTCTCCACTATTCTTATTTGCCAGATATTAGCTCCATATTTGGCACGTTTTTGTTTTTAGCCTAAAAAATCTTGTAGGTATGGGATATTTGTCATATTTATCTCCTTGGTCTACCCCTAGGTTAGCACAAAAGGAAATTTTTTATATTTATTCAGTTTGCATTTCAGTTTGGAGAGCTCAAGATTACTTTGGAGGCTAGAGAATCCCTGGTTGATCCAACAGCTACTCAAAAGGCATATTCTGTAACAAATGATTGATTAAAAGATTTTTAAACCATTTGATCAACTAAAAAGTGTTAGTGATTAATTGGGCAAGATAGTTTTTAATTTTTTGTAGTTAAAATTACAGCTGTCATCTTTGAAGAGGCATTCTCTTGTGTGGCATAGGAAGGAGTACCTTTTACAATGATATCTGCTACAGCAGATGCAACATTTAAAATTTAGATTGTACTTTTTTTCCTCAAAACTATTTCATCAGAATGCAGATTTTTCCAGGTTTAATCATTTAACTGATTGGCTAAAATGCATTTGATTAAGCAACTAAGATTTTTTAATTGGGTTACAACTTTAATTATACCTGTGATGGTAGCATATGAAATGAGAAGGCAGTTTATTTAACTCCTTTTCCTTTGTTTGTTGTTCAAGGCAAAACAACGATCTATTATATTCAAACCTCTATATTAATGGGTAGAAAATCATACTTGGCTATTTATGTAAAAACAGAATAAAAGAATTTACGTATTGAAATTTGCTATTCATTTCAGGCATTCACTGGAATAGAAGCTATTTTTGTAAAACAATACAAACCAGGGTAGATGAAGGCACAGAGGCACAAAAACACATCAAGAACATTTTATGTATTCAGGATCAGTATTTTTTGTCATAATTACAGTGAAGAAGCAACTCTCTGGGCATATATGGATTCACTACTTTCCTTTTTTGAAAACAAATGTTTTGGATTTTTTTTGGCAAGTAGCTAATATCTGTAGTCAAGAGAAATGTTAGAGACTACTGAGGATTATGATTCATGTCTTCGTACTAATATGCAAATAAGGAAATATTCTGAGAGCTCGATCTCTTTTTGTACATGGTTTTTGTTTTTCTTTTAACTATAGAGCATGTGTGATGAGTGTGAAGGAAACTTTTTTTTGTCACAGTCTGTCAGAAGCATTGCAGTATCACTCCTGTCAAAATTATGCTGCCTTTGAGCAAGAGTGGTACATCTGGAATGCATTATGTCCAGAAATTCAGCTCTGGCAACTAAGAATTCTGTGTGACACACCGGCTGTTGTTTATTAGAAGTTTTTGAAGGTGAACATTTACTCATTCACTTAGTGAATGGAGCAGCCGTACACATGAGACACAAGGAAAGAAGCTAGCTTAAAAATTATGAAGCCTTAAGCTACTGAACACTTGGTTAAATCCAATAGTTTGTTTGTCAGGAACTTCATAAGACCCAAAAGTATATGATGGAGCACTGGTGTAACTTACTTGCATTGGCCGATACCTGTCTGAAGGCAACATTCCATCTTGACTGAAACTCCCTTTCAGTAAGCAAGGGCAATAATAATGTACATTGTTTTTTTTAAAATTGAACATTTTAAGTTTGTCTTGGACAAAATTGCCTCCTGACTCATCGTTCTATATGGAAAACACTTCCTATTTGGTACAATCTGTTTTGTATCCACATCTTTGTGTTGCTCCTTTATTCTTCCACAGTGACCCATTGTGGATCCAGTGACCATTCTTCTTGAAACTTGAATGTGTAAATATGCCTTTTGTCAAGCAATGTTGGATCAAAATCTCTCTCTCCAGTTGGACCAAGCTCTACTTATTAAGACTGTTTTTGTTTATGCCCATGTACAATACTTTGAGTGATCAACCCTTGAGACCTCCAAATGATAGAAAATACATATGAACTCTTAGAAAAGCGGAAACGATAGAATAAGCAAGGAGCTGTAGATGAAAATATTTTCAAGTGTAGTGCATTTCTCCAGTGTTGTGTTCTTGCAGTTTCAACCACACTGCAGAGGAGAGAGAAGACCTAAGACCCCAAACATTAAATTGAAATTGAACTTTTCTACCTCACTTTAAGGGCTAGTAACTTTTAATAGCAAATCACTTTGAAGTATTTACTATAACATAAAAGCTTATAATTGCAAAATTAAATACTGATTTAATCATTCGGGATGCACATTTAGCAATGGAGATATCAGCTGCATTTAGACTGAATAATGATAGAAAGAGGAAAGGGTAGTGATTTTATGGATAAATTATCACACCCAGTACTGGATAGTGGACTGAAGATGTCTGCTTTAGAACATAAAAAGCACTGCTGGTACTAAAGTCTTATCTGAACATTAGTGTAACAGTTTCAGTACAACATCTGCATCAGTGTATTATCTCTCTCTAGTTGTGTAATCTAGAGAACCTTAGCCCTGGAAGGGGCACTGTGCCATCAAGGTACATGCTTCTTCAAAGTCACAGAAACAAGCCTGGAAAATGAAGCTCTTCTGTACAGAACATTAAGTCATAAATCATCCTAATATTCCCACTGATAAATCTTCTGCAATGAAAACCTTTTTGATACTCATTCATTATTAATGACAAAGAAGATTTAATTCTGTTGGCTAACAATGGTGGTCCCATTTTACACATAGCATTTAGCTGTAATGAGCTATGTACATAGCACCGTGTTTCGATAGATTTGTTTGGGTTTCTGAACTTGAGCATGAAATACAGAAGTTCCTTTCTTCTGGAGAATCAACTTCAAAGTATTCTTAGTGAGTAAAATTTGAAAATTTGAAAGGCTTTTCTTACAATAGTCTTGTAATTATTCTAAGGGGAAATCAGAACGGAGGTGGAGCTCGTCCATTACCGAATCAAAATTCCTGAAATGATTAATTTGCATAGACCCAGAAGGAAGGATAAAAGGCAGTTTATTTGAAGTCATAAAGCTTGCACTAAATATTTATCATTGTAAGTATTAAAAGAATGTGTTTCAATATGGCTAATTTAGAAGTTTAACATAGCTTAATATTATGTAAAATTGCTTTTTATATAATTTTTAAATGTTAATCTTGGATAGTTTTTATTTTTCTTCTTCCCTGTTCACCTGAAAATTGTCCCTGTGTTACAAAGTTCTATTTTCACATCAAATTGAGATACAATACTAAATCAGTAGTGGAATGTTCAACCACTCTTATCCCAATGTGCATACGGTTCTAGTAACTTCTGCCACAGAAGAAGATTAATTGTGAATAAAGTGGTTAATTTTGATGAGACTGCTATACAGTTTCTGCCTGGACTTTCTTTATGAAGAGAGCAGTGACATATGTAAAAAGTCAAATGAACAACAACCCTACTGAATACATCAACATTCAGTGGTTTGGAAGAATTCAAACTAAGCTAAGCTTAAGCAACCTCCTTCTACCTTCGAAAACCCATAACTGTGAAATAGGTTGCAAAGCCAAAGTTAGTCTGCAATCTTAATCAGTTCCAGCGATAACGGAATACTGGAAGCTCATGAACAGATCCTTCACAAACACAATGTGCAAATTGAGCTCTCTAGGGTTCCTTTCACATTGCTGTTCTAAATCAATTGTTATCCGTCATTGGCCCGATTCTGAGTACAACAACATTGGGATTGGGCTCTCAGACAGCATATTTAAAATTGTTTATGAGTCAGGTGTGAGGCCATTTGAAACTGTGCTGCTTTTCCCCTGCTTTGTGTGTGTGTGTGGTGCATTCTTTTTTCTTTTTTTTAATAGCAATTCATTGGTCAAATCCATTCAAATCAGTCTGACACTCTTAAGCATTATACCACACTGGCTAGCTGAAATGGTCTCAACTTTGCCCCTCAGCTAGATATCTGAAGGCCTGGTGTGTGTGTGTTTTCTTTCCCCCAAATTTTTGGGGAGTACTGGGGGAAAAAACTATAAAACATTTCTGAATGAGTTAAATGCTTTTAAAAGTCAAGATGGCTGGGCATGCTGTAAACATATATAGCTCTTAAATCCATTTTTGCACCTAGAAGGGTACCTAATCTCCATGAGGGGAGCGTGCAGGGTTTTCATTGTCGTCTGTTGTCCTTTGGACCTAGGGTTTCTAACCTTGGGTTGGGACAATCGTGGAGATTTGGGAGTGGAGCCTGGGAAGGACTTCGGCAGGGAATAATGTCACAGAGTGCACCCTCCAAAACAGTCATTTTCTCCAGGGGAACTGACCTCTGTCATCTGGAGATTGCTTGTAATTCTGGGAGATCTTCAGGGCCCATCTGGAGGATGGCAACCCTGTTTTGACCTGACCCTTCCCTTGTGGTTGACTTTTTCACATCTTCCTCAAACAGCTATAACACATATGCTCATAGATTGCATAACAAATAACTTATTGCCCTACCTTGCTGTAGAGAAAAAAATCACAAGGAGGTGGGGTGGAAACTTCACCAATGCCTCAAAAGAAAACTGAAAGTATCTTTGAGAACTCAGTTATCTTTAACCAGTAGTCACAGAAGGAAGAAGATCGTATCTAGCTGGGACTAAGGTACATGTGCTAAGGTGGCAGAGGGTGCATCAGCTTGCAGTTTTCTCTCAAGTATTAAATATATTTGTAGTTTTTGCTTATAGACAATTTCTTTATAACCCCATAAATATATCAAATATTGCAATTTTATATGTTAACTAAATTGTAAATTATGTTGTTAAAGCAGCAAAAGTAGTTTAGATTTGATTAGATAGCACCTACAATATTTATTTCAATTTAGCCCAACATTTCAGTCCCTCCCCAAAATGGACCCCCTTTTTCTGTGGCTTCAGAATTTCTGGAAATTTTACATCTGTAGCCACAGCCTTTTGGGCTTCTGTTCTCTGAATCTGCAAGTGTGTGTGTGTATGTGTGCCTTTAGCTCCCTCCTTTTCTGTGTTCTGGGAGGGGGGGCTCGAGGCCCTAGATGACTAGAGGGGTTCTGGCATAACATTAGTAAACCAGCTTAAAATCCTGGTATTGTGGATCATAATGAACCATAGTTAATCTACTAGTCTGTGTTCAGGTTATCAATTTATTATGGTTAATTTAATTAAACCATGGTTTTTGCATTATGTTTGAACTGTTCCGTTATACACACTTTGCATTGGGTATTCTTTAGTTTTTGCATAATGTTTACAACTATTTTTTTTTACACAGTCAATTGAGCCCCCTTGGCCACAAATTAAGGTATAAAGGCATAAAAGGTATATCTAGAAGCTCTGAAATCATTGGCTATGGAAAACCAAGTAAAAATATTTTTCAGATGATAGACTAAACAGCACACTTGTAGATCTCCTCATAGCTTAACGGGTCATGTTAGAAAATAAGGCTTTAATTTGACTGGAACAATCTTCATCTGCTTTATAGGACCATGTACTGACTCATCAATCCTTGCTTTGCACTGTAAATAATTTTCTGGCCATATTGGTTTAGAATCCCATAGGATTAATTCAGAACTTACATAAAATAATTAAGTTCTCTTGCAACTGATACATATAATAGAATTCAGCTGTTTCTGTTTCTTGTTCCAACAGGTTGCAAATCTGCTAAATGATGGCAAGATTAACCTAACTTTAGTGAACTATAGAGAGTGAGATTCTAGGATGGCATGACACATTTTAAGCTGATGCTTGCCAAGACATAACAGTTTAAAAACTGACATTTGTGCTCAACACCATACTGCCACAGTCCTTACTGCTTCATGACAAACTGTCACTCTACAGTACCGTGTCTAGTTGGTAACTGTAAAATCATCTTGTTTTATGTTGCAGGGGCTAGTATACTGTTGACAGTGTTCAGTAGCAAGACAACTCTGCCTCTTGTGTATGATGGTAGCTAAAAAGTGTCAATTCAGGAATTCTGTAAAAACAAGGTGCCAGACAAGCCCATGAGGTTTGCCTTTCTCTGTGTTTTTTTGGGTTTCCTGTGGTTTCACATTGTAGTCTTAGTCCCTCATGTATAAAATGGGTTAAAAACGAAACAATGGGTTTCCAATGTTTTCTTGTTATATCATAAATGAATCTTGCTGCTTGCCAACAAAATGCAAGTCATAGCTTTTCTTCTTCTGCATTTGAAGTTTTGTCTAGTACAGTTCTTGTAGGATTCCCCCCATCCCAGTTATAGAATGTTTTGAGAAAATTGGATTCAAATTTCATTTTGCTGGGGGGTGGGGAGCTGAGTTCAGGCGTATTGAAGATGCACCTTCCTGCTATTTGGCTTCAGTGATGTTTGTTTGAAACTGGGTCTTCTACTGGACCAGAATCTAAGCACACTGGAGGGGTGCCTGGTTGCACCATTCCTTCCCCCATTAGTAATTCCAGGTAAGAGGAAGGGGCTGTCAGCTGAATCCAAGTACCATAGAATGGGAGCCTGGCTGACGCTTTCCCTCCATCTGGCCTCAGGAATGACAGTTGAACACTGAAGGACAAAGGCACTCGATCTAGGTGTTAGAGAAAAGTGTATTGCTCCTGCCTCAGCTCCTTCTGATGGCCTTATTTATTTTATTGGATTTTTTAACCTACCCCTTCCTAACCAAGGTTGGGCTCAGGGTGCCTTACATCTGGACACTATAACATTACATTAAAATACAAATACCAATATCATATCAATAAAAATTCCCTTAAAACCTGTAATAAAAACTCATAATTTAAGAAATTAAGAGACAGAGATCTAATGGCACCGTTAATATTGGTAGTGGTACAGCACAGCCAGGTAGAAAGGGCAGAAGCAGGCGGATGCAAAGATGGACTGGGGAGGCCAGCCATAATAAAGTGTCGCTGACCTCAACCATAGGCCTGGTGGAACACCTCTGTCTTACAGGCCCTGCAGAATTGAGCTGAGTCCCTCAGGGCCCAGGTCTCATTCGAAAGAGATTTCCATCAGGTTGGAGCCAGAGCGGAAAAGGCTCTGGGCCTGGTCGATAATAGCTGCATACTTCTCAGACTGGAGACCACTAAGAAATTGTTGCTAGACGAGCATAACGCTCTTTGAGGGGTGTAATGGGAGAGGTAGTCCCATAGATACGAAGGTCCCAGATCATTTAGGGCTTTAAAGGTCAATACCAAAACCTTAAACCTGATTTGGTGCTCCACCTGGAGCCAGTGCAGCTGGCAGAACACACGTTGAATATGTGCTCTCCATGGGATCCCTGTAAGGACCCTTGCTACCGCATTCTGGACAGTTGAAGTTTCCAGAGCAGCCTTAAAGATAGCTCTGCATAGACCAAGTTGCAGTAGTCTAGCCTAGAGATGACCGTTGTGTGGTTCGCAGTAGCTAGGGCAGGGCAGGATAGATAGGTCATCAGCTGCTTAGCGTAGCAGAGATGGAAAACACCATCCTGGCTTCATTGGTGACCTACGCCTCCATTAAAAGGGAGGCGTCCAGTGCTACAGCTACGGCCAGACTCCTAACAGTCGGTGCAGATGTTAATTTCACCCTGTCAAGAGTCAGGAGCAGATGCCCTGTCTCAGGCCCCTCCTGGCCCCACCATAGGACCCCCATCTGCAATTAATTTAGTTTCATCTGACTTTGTTTCAGTCATTTCACCATGGCCTTCAGACACCTGGCCGTGTCTGGGACGGTATCCGGTTGGCCACCCATCAGCAGATATAGCTGGGTGTATCTGGGACGGTACCGGTTGGCCACCCATCAGCAGATACACCTGGGTGTCTTCAGCGTACTGGTGACAACCCAGCCGAAACTCGGACTAGCTGAGCGAGGAGGCGCATGTAGATGTTAAACAACATTGGGGAGAGAATCGCCCCCTGGGGGACCCCACACACCAAAGGGTGTCATGGTGAAACTCTCCCCAAGTGCCACCCTATGTCCCTGATCTCAAAGGAATGAGAGCAGCCATTGAAGGCCTGTTCCACGTATCCCAACATCGGCGAGATGGTGGGTCAGCAGGCCGTAGTCAACCGTGTCAAATGCTGCGGTAAGGTCTAATAGTAACAACAGCACCGATCCGCCTTGATCCAGCTGACTGTGGAGATTGTCTATGATGGCAGTCACTAAAGGGATGGCAAACTCTGCAGTTGTGGAGCTGGACCAATATGTGGCAGGCAGATGATATGTGGCAGGCAAAGCCTTTTTACGACAAAACCTTTTAAAATTATTTGAACTGATGGAATAGTGCCAAAAAATGTTCACAACTATTCTGACT
The DNA here is from genome assembly GCF_029931775.1 of Euleptes europaea. Taxonomy (NCBI): domain Eukaryota; kingdom Metazoa; phylum Chordata; class Lepidosauria; order Squamata; family Sphaerodactylidae; genus Euleptes; species Euleptes europaea. The sequence continues at coordinate 74,699,612 of NC_079316.1, forward strand.
TCTCAACAAATATTTGCATAAATCCAAATAGGCTATAGTAATAGGGCTGTTTGCAGGAAGAATGTTGATACACAACAAAGATGAAAGACCCAACCCATGTTCACAAGTTACAATAAATGCATGTACAATGTGTGTACACGGCATGCTTGATTTTTCTGTATAAATATATTGAATGCTCTCATGTTACATGAGCATTCTTGTGGTACATTCAATTCATGTACTCCTGAATGTGTGATTGAAACCACACATTTATCCGGTCCAAGTTTCATTTGTAAAGCACACGTTGGCTTTTTCTCGTGAACAGATGTACACATGTGTATGTGTATACGTGTTCACTGTAACTTACAAACAGGGCTATGTTGGGTCTAAACATGAATCTCCCTTTTAAACCTCTGACCCTTCACAAAGTAAATTCTTTGAGTTCTGGCTTTCCCTCCAGTATTTTTTTCAGGTTTGGATTGATTAAACCTGGACATTTTCAAAAAATCTGAAAAACCCAGATTTTTCAAACATTTTTGGGTTAATATATCTGAACCCCCAAAATATCACCCGCAAGCAGTGTGGGTAGGAAGGCAGGAGCCTTCTGATCTCCGCTGCCTCCAGAAGAGCACTGGCAGCAGGGATCAGAAGGCCCCTGTCTTACTATCCATGCTGTTTGCTGGGTCGGGCCTCCATGTGGAGAAGGCGGGCAGTGCGGATGTGCCTCAGACCCATGCAGCCCCCCTTCTCTGGACTCCAGAGAAGGCGGGCGGTGTGGATGTGAGTCAGCCAGCAGGTAAGCGTTGGGGGGAGGAAAGAGGGGAGGGGGAAAATGGCGGTGGGGCCGAAACAGCCCAAATAATGCCAAATATATTCAGCATTATTCAGGTCTGCTTTTCGGCTCCTGTTTATTGCCGCCATGTTTTGCTGGTACCCTCCCCCTCAAAAAAATACCAAAAATGTTTTGTTTTTTTTAAAAAAATTGGCATATCAATATGCACACCCCTAGCAAAAGTCGTGCCTGTCAATCTCACCCCTTCTTTTCAAGTATTAAAGAACAGAGTCTGGAAGCACCCAAGGATACTGAGAGCATGCTCAGTTTCAGAACTGATGTAAACTGATGACCCAAGTCCATGATGGAGAAATGACCATGAGATGAACCCTTAGCTGGACACTCTGGACCAACCATCATAGCACAGTTCTGACAGATGGACTTGATGAGTAGTGGTACCTTGCCTTGCTTTGCTTTTCCTCCCTCCACACTCAGCAGTGTTTTTTTAAAAAAATATTTATCACAGTTGTAACCACGTTTGAGGAAAGCAATTTATTACAGTTGTAACCACGTTTGAGGAAAGCAATTTAAGGCAGGATTAGTCTAGCTTAGGTTTCGCTTGACTTTAATTTACTCGCTTCTGCATTCATTCCTCTCCTAGCTGTGGCCACAGACAAGCCACGATGTCAGCCTCCGGTAACACAAATAATGTCATCCGGAAGCCGTTCCCCTCCCCCTCCTGCCTTATGCTTTAGGTTTGCTTCTATAAACTGTGATTTTAGTAATATTATTGACTTTTCTTCTGCCGTGCTGTCAACTTTATCAGAGCCATGTTGTCTAACTGGTTGGGCTATGTAGTTCAATTGGCTCAATCCAAGGAACTTTGCATACAGCAGCAGGCTGCATGCATACAAAGAGCATTGCATACTGTGCAGTAGAACGGCTGTTCGCTATACTAGATTTGGGGATGCCCAGAAGGTAGAATAAGTTTAGAAGCAAACCTGTGTTCAGAAAGCTCAAGGCACACTGAAGTACAATCAAGACGTAGGGGAGGAGGATAATGCTGTCAGACAACATCTCATCTTGAATATTTTCAAATACCATTTAATACTTGGGGTGTGAAAGGGTACCTTACAGAGGTTTTCATTCATTTTTCACAGCCAGCCTGTGAGTCAGGTCATGGTCTGTTGCTCTTGTATTATACATAAGGGATTAAGACTGAGCTGAGATTTGAACTTGATTCCAGGTCCGATAGATTTCTGAGGTTTTTCTAGTCTGTATGCAACATCACTGGCTTGAGTCGTAGGCAAAGCTAGCTCGGAAGAGGCTAAAAGTGAATTGTGATGCAGACGAGAATTAATGCCAAGGTTTTAAAATAAACATGTGGTGCTAGAGGGTGATTTATGACGGCCACAGTGCTGGCTTTACTGCTTTGGCTGTTAGCACAGAGAAATCCTTGCCTTCACCTTTAAGTTAGTTCAGATCATTATTATTTAAATACCTATTCAGGTTAAAAGGGAGGATGAAACAAAATTCATTTCATTTTTCAATTGATCTGCAAATAGCCGTGAAAATCAATTTCTTCTCCGTGCCCAATTAAAACCAGCCATTTCCCTAGCTTCGGGTAAATTCAGTAAAAATTAAGCTTGATCTTGAAGGCCGCATATGATCATGATCATTCTCGATGTCAGGCATTGGACTGGTGTTTGAATGTAGCTGCCACCACAACCTGGGCATGCTGCACTGTTTTTTGTAATTTCAACAGTGTGTGAAGCCAAGGGAAAAGCCCTTAAGGGTACTCCACGCTTCCACTGAATCATTTCCATGTTCAAAATATTGGCTGTTGTGTAATTGCTGTGAAATCCAGTTATGCAAACTCTACCTTCTTTCCAAGCTAGAATTTTTGCTAGTGGAAGAGAGGCTGGAATGGTGAGGATTTATTTCCTCAGGTTTTGTATCTTTGCGCCTCATAATAAATCAGAGAGCTTTGCTGAAGTTGGTGTTAACTGCCAAAGGGGAAACATCCCTTTGGTTCAGACAGCACTTACGGGAAAGAAACTCTGGCACTTTGTGGATTGTGAATAGTTGCTTGCTTTCTTCTTAGCCCTGTTATGGGGCAGAATGGGTGATAGTGTTCTTGTTCTTTAGGCTATAGGGAAGTCTGCCTTGAAGGGGTCATACTGGTGAGTGCAAGCTTATTATTTTTTGGTATCTTGCAAGTATTATAATACTGACAAAGGAATTTGTTTCAGCGTCTTTAGTTTCTTTAATTCTCATTTAGCCCCGTGATTATATTTCTTAGGGGTTTTATGCCATTTTACAATTTAATACATTTTACTTGTAATTTATTTTACTATGCTAAAATTATCTGTTACTAAAAAACATTTTAAATTTTTTTGCCGCTGTAGGGGTTATGGTGGGGCTCAGAGGAGTCTAGCAGAGGCTAGTGGTTGTAGGCTTGGCAGCTGTTCACAAGGGTGGGAAAGGTAAGGAGCAGCAAGGTTTGTTAGTGGAAGGAATGCTAAGAACGTGGCTTTTCCTTCTTCAACATGTCTTCCAATCCCTTCACTCCCAATGGACATGATCAGATTTTCACTGATTTTTTCTTCGTTTTCTTCCCCTTGATGCCAAGCCAGTCCATGGTATTTATTTATTTATTATTATTACGGTCCTTAGACCAAGCTTAAAATGTTTGCAGTTTCATGGCGTACAGTCCATGGTAAAACCACTATCATCCATTTCATGAAAATGTAGGTCTGGTATGAGTCATGGAAGCATGAGATGATGGTTTCTTCATGGGCCCAGTTCCTTCCAGAAGAATACTTGTACAACAGAAATGTGGAGTCATTTGTACAGGTAGATTATAACCTACAGCAGCCTGACTATATACTTCCACCTCCTGTTCCTTTTCAGAAATTCAAGCTCCCATGTGCCAAAGCACTTGGGCGAATAAAAAAACAAGTCCTAAATTATTAAATATTAAAATAAACAAACAAATGTTAAATCCCAGGTTTAGATAATACATACAAGTTCATACTTTTAAGAGGAAATAAATTTAACTACAGAGAGTATAACTCTCTTATCACTACCATATACTATTTACTTGCCTACTACCTCAACCAAGATACATTTCATCTACAGAATATGTGTATCTCGAGCTGAGCAAACCAGACAGCATAAGAGTTCCATTGGTGTATGAATGGCACTGTACCTATGGTATCGTGGTGTTGAGTACTTGGAGACTTTTCACTGGTTCTTCGTTTTCATGCTGAAGTTCCTTTGACATGTGAGGCTCAGGATTTCATATCTGCCACGCAACAGTGGCAAATTCACTCAGAGATGGACAACTCCATATGTTGCAGGTAACATGAGGATAGTTCATGAGGGTCAGACCCTTGTGCTATTCTTTTGACACTGGTAGACTATTTGGTTAAGATTGGGTATAATAAAAAAAGATTGGATATAATAGTAATCTCTGCTGGATCAGAGGTAATAGATCCACATTGTTTCCATATGATTTAATGGAGTATTCAGCTGACTTAATTTTTTGTTTATTTTATTTATGCTTTGCCTTTCTCCTCAGTGGGGACCCAAAATGGCTTACAACGTTATCCTCTTCTTTATTTTATCCTCACAACAACCCAGTGAGATAGGTTAGGCTGAGAGAGTGTGACTGGGCCAGGTTGGTGATTAATACTTGAGCACTAAAACCATTGAAACTGATGAGGCACCAAAAAGTGCAATCAATATTTCAACAAATTCCATATTAATAGGTGTGTTCAGTAAATTATTCTTGGATAACTATAGTAACAGTTATAAAGTAGGCAATCTTCCAGTTAAAAATCATGATAATGATGGCTGCCATAAACCTACAGTCCAAAATTCACATGACAATAAATCAATGGGCCACCATACCAAGTAAATTTGGACTTGTGGGTCCCCATACCAAAAAACATTGGGAACCAATGGACTAAATGATCTATAGGACTCGTTCTGATTCTAGGACTCTATTACAAGAAAGCACCTTTATTCTCATCTTTCCCATGCAGTAGTTGGAGAGCCTTTGAGAAAGGGTAGCACAATGGTGGGGAAGATCACAGCAGATTCTTCACTGTGTGAATATTGTTCATTTGGTCTCATTGGCTGATGCCTCTTTTGAACAAAAGGTGCTTCAGCATGCTCTCTGTTTGATACTTTGGCTCACTCCCAACATGGAGTACTACTCTGGAACATTTCTGTGCCTCTGTCGATCCTTCCACTTTACAAAGAAGGAAGTTAGTATAATTGTAAATGTTCCTTGTGTACAGGTAGGTAGGTTAGCTGGTAGATCCATCCAGGAGTACAACTGGATGTTCTGGGTTGGTGGAAAACATCTTCTTGATGCATGTCCTTAGTAGGGTTGTTTAATCAGGGTACCATTGGGGATTACGTATTGGTTTATCTAGGATAATTCTATGCCACCTCTTCAGTCCTGCTGAAGGTGGCTTACAATTAAAACAATGTAATTACAACTTACCATTTATTTAGTTCCTTTTACTATTGGTTTTAGATTGTTGTAGATGTTTGTTTTTTCCTAATGTTAGCCACAGCTATTGCTAAGGTTTCAAGAGAGTTTGCCCTCTCTGGAAGGAGATACCCTAGTTCAGGGGTGTCAAACATAAGGCCCATGGGCTGGATACAGCCCCTTGAGAGCTCTTATCCGGCCCACGAGGCAACCGAGGCAGCCACCACCCCCAGTCCTGATCTGGGCTGGTGAAACATGGCTTGGCCTCACCCAGTGAAATTTATGTCATATCCTTCCCTCATAAACAAATGAGTTTGACACCCCTGCCCTAGTTATAAGAACATAAGAAAAGCCATTCTGGATCAGACCAAGGCCCATCACAGCACCTAATATATTCGGCATGCTCCTTTGATCCTAGTTGATTAGCTCTGCCTTTGGAGGAAGAAGTTAACCATTCTTCCAGGCTCTTCCACCAACTGTATAGGCCAGATAAGTCAAATTTTCCTTTTCTATTTGGAGCAATACATGAAATGCGCTTTAATGTGCAAATCTTTGAAATATGATCTATTTGGAAAGAATTTATTCACTTTAAATATTTGATTTTCATTTAAACAGAGTGCTTTTAAGGATGGAAAAGCTCAATGTGAGAAGATGTGTGTGGTGCTGAGCAGCCCTGTGGGAAGCATTGAGATATCCGGATGCAGTACAGGAGTGCACAAAATCCGACTGCAGGGCAATGCTCTGCCATGCAATGGGTAAGCATGTCCCATCAAGTGATTACATGCATGTGCGTGCATCCATGCTACAAATTTCCATACAATTGGAATGAGATATATTTGTCTGATTTGTTGCAATAGTTAGAAGCTTTTTATTTTTGATCATTTTATCCTTATGAATAACTGTGGCCCCAAATATGAGCATAGTGCTTGGCAGGCTTTACTACTGAATGAATTGGGATTTCATCTTTGTATACATAAGTCTTTACGGTAGTACTGACCAGAGGTCTGTATGCCCATCAGTAGTGACTCCTTCCATAAATGTGTGATTATTCAGAAAGGATAAATTCGGAGTATTTTCTATCTACTTTTCTTATAGTAATTACACGTGGGGGCCCACAAAACTCACAGGGGGAATCCCATCCCCCCCCATTGCTGAGCCCACTGAGTCCCCCCTCAATCCCGATCTTGGCTGGTAGTTGCACTGTGGACTCGCCAAGTGAGGCAGCCACCCCCCCAGTCCCAATCGCTGGTCCGGAGCAATTGTCTCTGAGCCGGTGGGGGACTCTGACAGCCACCAACAATAAATGTGTTCTCTGCCCATGCACAGAGAATGCTTTCTATAGTTTTGGGGGGATTTAAACTCTCCCTTTTTAAAAAAGTTTCAGATTTTTCTGCAGACCTAGGGGGTCTTCTAAGTCTGCAGAAAAACCTGATGGGTGTGTGTGACCCCTATCTGCAGATTTAAGTATCCACAGGCAGGGGGCATACTTGGGAGTTAGATATATAGATGTTAGTTTTCTAAGCGGTGTTAATAGGAAATAGGGGGAGGGGACAGCTGCTTCATGGTAAAGCTTTTACTTTAAGGATGGCATCTTCAGTGAAATCAGAAAACAAAATCCTATCCTGAGGGACCGATGAAGTAGAACTCTCTATAAACCTTGTTTTCCTGACTGTGTGTCAAGAAGCAAACTGGAGGAGGAAGTTTTCTTCCATGGAGAGAAAGGAAGCTGAAAGTTGCGTCCTGCCTCCTGATACCACTGGAAAAATCAGCATATTGTTAAGGATGCCCTCCCTAACTTTGAGCAGAAAAAAAAAACTCTTATAGTAATTCCAACATTTGGTTTTAATAGATTAATCCATTAAATCTGCATAAATCTTCCTATGAATAAAACTATAGCTCTGAAGAAGAAAGTTTTTTAAGAGTGATTGCACGCGGGTCAGAACAGACCCTAGAAGAACTGTTCTCTCCTGTATATTTGTAAGGAAAAGGAACTTGTTGCAATTTTCAGTCAGTTTAATCAACTAGATTAAGAAGATGTTAAAGCAGAATTCATAGATATCATAAGTAACTGGTGCTCAGTATCATGTGCAGCACTTTGTTACCTTAAGTAGTCTCCATTTTGGTTGGGGGAATTAGCTGGAGACAGAGAGTAAGAGGGGGTAACTGGGATCTATAACCTATGTAAACCAGCATAGTCCTGGGTGAAACTCTCAAATGAGCAGGCAGTTGTATACTTAAAATTGTTTTTATTAAAGACTACAATAGTAAAACAAGAAATATATTTTAAGCAATGAACATACGCACACAAACCATGCAAGAGCTGACTAAGAGAAAAGGGAGGAAGTTGGATAGGGTTTCAGGGATGGGCGATAGTTACCAGTCTTGAAGGGACATCCAGGGAAAGCAGTGCTGAAGTGCAAAACGACCAGGGTTTCCAGGAGCAAAGGAAAGATCCCACACGCAAGTGGAAGTGCGTACATGGATCCAGAACACACACACACTATAAATGGCCATCCAGGTCAAGGCAATATAACATACACACAAAATATTAATTAAAAAATAGACTTCTGTTAAGTAGAAGTAGAAGACTTTGGGAGCTCCAGGAGGGTCTCCATTCTTCCTGGAAGCCGAACAGTAGCTTCGGGTTCTCTCTAAAACCTTGAGAAGGAACTCTGAAAGGAGGTGATCTGTTCATGCCCTTGCGTTCAGTGCCAGGAGTGGCACTCCTGCTGAAATCTGTAATATCCATTCACCCTCAGCCACAGCTTCTTGATGGTAGTGGCATGATTAGAGGCTCACACTAACACATGAAGCTGCCTTCTACTGAATCAGACCCTCGGTCTGTCAAAATCAGTATTGTCTACTCAGACCGGCAGCGGCTCTCCAGGGTCTCAGGCAGAGGTCTTTCACATCACCTACTTGCTTAGTCCCTTTAACTGGAGGTGCTGGGGATTGAACCTGGGACCTTCTGCATGCCAAGCAGATGCTCTACCACTGAGCCATGGCCCCTTCCTCCTTGTGCACTAGAACCTCCACATACTTACTCAACAAAATGGTTCACCCAGGGTTGGAGGGATTCCAGTTTGTAGAGAAGGATCACAGCTCATAAAGGTTGAAACTATTTTAAAAGTCAAATAAACAAGTGCTTAAAAATATGAATATCTCAAAAGAAAACCTGTGGTGTAATGCAAAATCATCCAAATAACAAATACAGTGTGCTGTGAAAAATAGGAATAATCTGTCAAAATGTCAATTATAGAGTAAATGAATTGTTACCAACCAGCATAAAGTCGTCTGGATATCATCACCTGTCATTTACTTTTTTCCTGTGATTGCTCTTAGTACTGTAATAGCAAGTTTTACATGCAGAAACCTGAATAGCATTTTTGGCCTGCAAACGTTACAATACTTAATATTAGCCATTTAGTCTAATTTCAGTCTTGTGGGTGTAGATGGATTGAAGCCAGCTGCAAGATCATGAACCTCTATAGAGCCACCATTTTTCTTGCTTTTTGAAGAACTGGCAGATAGTGTACATCTATAGAGCAAGGTCATATATCCCGGCTGCCCTAAAGTTGTATCAGGCAAAGGTTTTGGCACAACTACTGTATGGTACATACTTGGAGTTTGTGGACCCAGGCCTGAAGGTCTTGGAAAAAGTGCAGTCAAAATTCTTATGTGCTATTTTACAAGTACCGAGATGTGTCGCCAATTCTATGATCCGATTGGAGTCAGGCATGATGAGAATTGAAGCTAAAATCCATCTCATGTCCTTTTACATGTGGGCCAAACTAAATATACAGAAACCCGGCCTCCTTGCAATGATTAGTCTGGACGCATATCAGTCCAAATGGTCTGAGGAGGTGCAATTAAACCTAAGAAAACTAGGGGTTTCACCCCAGGACCTATTGACACTGAGCGGAGATCAGTTTAAAAAAGTAATAATGCAGAGAGTGGAAGACACTGAGAGACAGCATGACCTCGCAAGGTCCCCTGATTTCATAGCCTCACAGAAGTTCAGACACCTGATGATGGCAGCCCCATATCTGATGACACAGGAGGTGAACAAATTTAGAAGGGCTTTCACATTAGCCAGATGTGGAGCTTTGCCATCGCCATCCTAGAAGGCAGATATAAAAAAATTCCTCTTTCCGAGAGAGTCTGCCCATGCAATGGTGAAGAAATTTGAGACCCGTGAACACGTCTTTTTATACTGCCCTCTCCATCATGAGTGAAGATCTAAGACTATTCAAGAAATTCTAAGAAATAATACAGGGCTACCTGATAAAATTTGTATCCAACGACTCCTGGAAGATAGTAACACACAAATTTCGAGATGTGTGGCCAAATTTTGTGCTGCTATATATAAGGCCCGAAAGGTTGTAATGTACAAATAGGTACAATTTGATAGATAAAAGTTTTAGAAGCTAGCTTACTTACCTTTTTAGATATGAGATTTTATTGATATATTTTATTTTGTGGACTTTTCGATTGACTGATACTGTTTTATTACAAATTTATGTTACTCTTGATTAGATGTGTTCTATTTTTGGCCAAATGACCGTAAAATAAAGATTGATTGATATAGAGCAAGGTCACCATGTCTTGAGCATCTTTGTGTATGTATACTAAGGGGAACCACAGGGTGGCAAGCAGGGGTCTGTGAGCATGGGAAGGTGCAACAGGCTGGCTGGTGGTCCTATTTCTACGACCCCGCCTTTCTGACTCCAATGAAATTCAGACCCAGAGGTGTAATTATTGCTTTACTTTATTTGGCAACTTCTCCTGTACAGCTCCAGTTCGGGGAACAGGCTCACCTCACAGGGAAGTTCCTTTATTTCTCTATGCTGGGCTCTGCTCCTCCAGTTCTACTTTCTAATGTCCACCCCAGCTTCTCAGGGTGCTGGCCCTTAAGTAGTGGCCCAAAGACTGGTCCTGCCCTGTCATTTTGCTTTTCTCTCGCTTGGGTGTTGCTTGGCTAGGCTGGTCACAATGTCATTCAGTGGTCAAGAGGATTCTTTTTTTAGCAGAAGCAGTTCTTGCAGCAAGGAGGGACGTCCAAAGTGTTACCTTGCTCTTCCCACCATTGTCCCCTCTTGCCAGTCAGGCCTTCCAATGCTTGATGCAGAGCCCTCTTCCTGTGAGAACTGAATTTTTTGGGTGGTGGGGCTCCATGCTGAATGCATGGATGAAGAGCATTGGACAGGCATACCGTGCAATCCTGAAGGGTGAGGCTGGAGCTGCATAGGAGCCAGCGTGACTCTACTGCTGGCATCTGGGCCACTTGCGCCATCAAAAGTCACGAACACTGGCACAGGGAGACTTACACCGATTCAGGGGGGTCAACACAGCAGCACAATCCTCAGGAACCGGTGCTGCCTCCCCAGCAGTGTTTTCTGTCGTAACTGCCCATGCCGACATCCAGGGGGGCTTTCCCAGGGGCGGAGCTACTTTTAGGCAGCTTCCAAAGCCCTTTTGCCCCAGGAATGCACTATTTTGCAGGCATGATGTCTGCAAAATATCTAGTGTAGCCCCATGATACCTAACGGGGGAGTTTCACGAGATTTTGTTTAAAAAGATTTCTTCCTTGTTTTTTCCCCGGCCGGGAAGCCTCTCAGGAGGCTGCATGGCCACGCTGTTCCCGGCTGTCGCTAACCTACACACACACCCCCGGAATGAGCTGCCTGGGATGTTCAGGCCTGGCCAGGTGCGGTAAAGCAAGGGAGAGCTTTCATGTGTTCGTAGAACAATAAAGTAATTATTCGTTGGGTGGAGGTGGCTGGACTAGGCTAGCTGAATAAGAGAATAAGAGAGATTTTGAGAAAGAGGGGAGCCCGGGTAATACTGTAAACAGCCTACCAAGTCGTGACCCTCAGGGCTGGAAACCATGTACATATCCAATCATGAGTAAGCCCTATTAAACACCATGAGACTTATAGTCTTGAGTAAACAGGCACAAGATCAAGCCACCGCTTAAGTGTCACTGCATTTGTTTACATTTCTTTCAAGTAGACCTCTCCTGCCTCTTGCAGCTCAGTTAGTTTTTCTTTGTAGTTTCCCTGAAACAGAAAACATTTAAGTTGTAAGCTTTAAGGGGTGGTGACTTATTCTGTTTGGCTTATATTAACCTTTAAGTTATCATTGGTAGTGTTATATGACTATTTGAATAACTGTATAAATAAATTGATAAACGTTTATCATGGACTTTGACGCGAAGACATTTGGTGAACATCCATGGAAAACATGTCAGTGCAATCCTCAAGTAGTATCTGCATTTGAACATTTTCCAACAAGGTTGTCTAGAAGATGGTAAAAATATAGATGTACTTACTTGCCATTGCCTCTTATAAATATCTTATTTATTGAAGAAACAGCTTTTACTTCACCTAGTTTGCATTAACATTTCTGTTCACTGCTACTGGAGGTAATACTGTCATCTGAACAGTAAAGTCCTTGACAGCCAGCGTGGTGTAGTGGTTAGGGTGTTGGACTAGGACCTGGGAAACCCAGGTTTGAATCCCCACTCTCGCCATGGACGCTCGCAGCGTGACTTTGGGCCAGTCACACACTCTCAGCCCTGACCCTGGCTAGTGTTTGGATGGGAGGCCTCCAAGGAATACCAGGGTCATGAAGTGGGAACAGGCAATAGCAAACCACCTCCAAACATCTCTTGCCTTGAAAACCCTACAGGGTTGCCATAAATCAGCTGTGACTTGATGGTGTGTGTGGGGGGGAGGGAGAACATTAAACTGCAATACCACCTAGCGAATTAACATGACAGTTCCTTAAAGATTCTGGTGTTTTTTAAGCTCTACTCTCTGATGTAGTTGTAGATTGTAGTAAGTTAAAAAAATGTGAAATTTTATTGTGGTGTAGTGAAAAAATACACACCACAGAAATACTTGTAGGAATTGTTTACAAATTGTAATTATTTTGTTTTCTTATGGTGTTTTGTTTTTTCAAAAATCTTTAGACTTGCATTGAAGGTTGTGTGTTTCTTTGTCCTTATAATCACTTTTCATTTCAGCAAGTCAGTAGCAGTGCAGAATTTTCTGTGTGTAGAGTGTTTCAATGACCAAGGGATTATAAGTCTAGCAATGCCTGCTCCTGATGGAATCCATGTTATTACTTTTAAATCTTCTTATCCTGTGCCTTCTTCCAGAAAGTCATCTTACCCTCCCTAGCTGGTTGGAGTAGATGAAGCATTTAGAAAGCTCTCACTTCAAGTCTCCTTGTTCGTGACACGAGGGAGTCTTCAGCACTCGTGAATGAACATCAGTTAAACCTTCTACAACTGGAGCAAACATTGATTTTGCCACAAAGATGTCTTTATGCACATAGTGAAAGAGGTGGGAGCAGTGAGCACAGAATGTCTTGTTGAGGTAGATAGTCAGCTCAAATTTTGGTTCATTATGTAGCAGTCTGGGAAACTGTTACATGTGTAGATTCATGGACAAGCTTTTCAGACTAGGAATCATTGTTAATTTGAATTTACAGTATTGGATCCCCTTAATATTTCATTTTATGATCCTGACTGTCTTCTGTCATTCTCTCTTCCATCCACTTTTCCTTGGTCTTGATGTAACTCACGAATTGAAAACCAATTGTGCAGTGGAAAGACAATTCTGAGCTCCTTTGAGCAATACTCTTTTGTGTGATGGCTGATGTTGAACAGTCCAGCTTGGGTATCATTCAAGTTGGGAGATTGCAAGTACCCCGATGATTGCTGGCTGGCCTAGCCCATAAGAGTCCTCTCCCAAAGGCCAATTCAGCCTGGAAAGGGCCCTGCCCCCATCCTGCTTTTACTGAGAGAAACCAAGGCTTAAAGGCTGACAATACTGTTGTGGTTGCCTAGAAACGCTGTCAAGAAAAAAAGCCATCTTGCTGCTTTAATATCCATTTTGTTTTCTCTGGCTGGTCAGACTGTGATTTTCCACCACGAGGCCTAATATATCACAAGTTATAGGTATACGCTATCTGTTAAGTTCCTCAAGGTTCTTTCCCAGCTAATTAGCTTATGCGAAACATCTGAATAAGAAGATGGGACTTGCTCATCTCCTGGGAAAACAGATCCAGCTTGAACCAGCCCAAAGCACCCAGAAAGTTCCAGCCAGACACCCCTGTGATTGGATGCTGTCACCTGTTTTTGCCTAGCTTTTCCATACGTTTTAGAATGCGGACATTAACTATCCCTTCTTCCACCATCTTTGCTTCCCTTTATGCTGTCACTCAAAACCATTCTTTCCTCAACAGGCATCATGCCTTAATTACCAGCTTTACTATTGAACATCTTTGCGTAAGTATTTAGCTAGGCAGATTTCTTATTTTCTTGTTGTCATTTAGCCAATGACCTATAACCTGTGCTTTAAAACCTGTGCTTTTTGCTTAATTTTATACTCAATAAAGCTTTTTTGCTATATTGGTGAGTTTACTAGTCCAAACCCTGAACCGCTCAATTGCATTGCCAGGAAAGAAACATGGGCTCTGTTTCTACAAATGGCCTCTGAGGGCATTTGTTTCTTAAAGCTATAGGCTTTATTGGTGGTGGGGCGGGGGGAGGGTGTTCTGCTCCCAAATGTATTTTATTTAGATTTTTCTGAAAACCTGGGGCTTTTCTCAGGTTTGTGGAAGGATCCTTCTTGTCTGTTTATGGCTCCAACCTCTGGATTTAAGTCTTCACAGATGGGGCCTTGTTGAGATATAGATATATTTGATAATACTTACTGCAAGAGGATATTTGTTGTATGGAGTAATTTTTTGTTGAGTGCCTAGTGAGAACAAAAAAGAAGGTAGTTGGGAGCAAATAAAGTAAAATTTGCATAACCTTCCTTATCTTAAGAAAAAATTCATTCTCACTTGTTCCCCTTATTCAAAACTCCTTGACTTGATATGGAAAACCCCCCAAAATGCTTGTGTAGAATAAGCAGTGAAGAAGAGGGATGTGTAGCAGTGTTATATGAATCAAGTTTCTAGTGTTTGGTATTTAATTTTAATTTTCTTTTGTATGTGTGTTAAGTGCTGTCAAGTTTCTTCCTACTTAATGGCAACCCTATGAATCTCCAAAACATCCTATTGTTAACACCCTTGCTCAGGTCTTGCAAACTGAGGGCCACGGCTTCCTTGGTTGAGTCAATCCGTCTTATTTTGGGTCTTCCTCTTTTCCTGCTGCCTTCAACTTTTCCTAGCATTATTGCCTTTTCCAGTGGCCAAAGTACAATGGTCTCAGTTTAGCGATTTTAGTTTATAAGGAGAGTTCATGCTTGATTTGATCTAGAACCCATTTCTTTGTCTTCTTGGTGGTCCATGGTATCTGTGAAACTCTCCTCCAATACCACATTTTGAAGGAATCTCCTTTCTTCTGTCAGCGTTCTTTGTTGTCTTCTTTTTTTAATGAAACGATAAAGTTTAGATTTTAAAATGCAGATTCTGAGCAGTATGTTGGTCTCTGATGGGCTGCTTTTCTCAGAATGCAACTGAATACCGAAAAAAGTGTGTTGGAGAAATATTACTTCTTCCTGTTACAAATATCCAGACATCAATCTCTGTTTCAGCAGATTCAATGGATATGGCAGGAAGAGTTATTATATATTGTGATCCTCCTTTTATTAAAAATAAACTGAGCAAGTTTTTCTACCGATGGCTTTTTAGGTGATAACTACAGGATTGTTTATACTTACAGCTTAGATGATCAGAGGAGGAAAAACCCTTAATTTTTAGCTAGAGGTAACATTAAACAAAAACAAAAACACAGCATATGCCAAAACCTGAACATTTTCCATTATTTTTGAGGCTTTCCAACTAGCACATATTCAGTCTCCCAAACTCCCGTATCTACTTTCTCCAGTCTGTACATTAGCTAGTTTGTATGGTATTTCCTCATGCTAAATTATGTTAAGTGTGTGTATGTGTACAACACAGAGAAAGAGAAAAGTTTCTGTAAATCCAGAATACACCTTTCTGTCAAATACTTTTCATTCAGAAATTCTAGGCTCTTGAGAAAGACGTATGACATAACAGTGGGTGTTATAATATCTTCATGGCCTAGTTCAGGGGTCGGCAAACTCATTAGTCAAAAGAGCCAAATATCAACAGTACAAAGATTGAGATTTCTTTTGAGAGCCAAATTTCTTAAACTTAAACTATATAGGTAGGTACACTGTTTATTAACTTAATAAACTTTAATTAAAGTTTTAAGTCTTAATTAAACTATAGGCACACTAAATAAAACTTGATATCATACTTAATAGTGATCTTATTTATTGATAAAAATTAAATTGTAAGTCCCTGCCATTTCCCCCTCCCCGTCCAGAGTCCTCGTCTGGAGGCCTGGTCTACCGCCATAAAAGCCTATTGGTGGACCTGGCCTCCGGCTGAGTCCCATTGGGAGGCCAGGTCTACCCATTGGCTTTCTTGGCAGTAGACCTGGCCTCCGAAGGCCCATAGAAGCCAATTGGTAGACCTGGCCTCTGAAGGGGGACTTTTTCCCCTCCTCGGAGTCCAGGTCTAGCGACAAGAAAGCAAGTGGGTAGACATGGCCTCCCAAAGGGGCTCAGCTGGAGGCCAGGTCTACCAAAGGAAGCCCGCCCCGCCCAACAGCTGACAGGCGGGGGGGGGCAGGAACCGCCGAGCCGCCCAGCAATCGCGCGGCTAGAGGGGAGTCTTTAGCCTCCCAACCATTGAGAGCAAGGGAAAAGGGGACCTGGCCATTCTCCACGGCGGGAGGGGGGGAGACAGCGCGCCCGCTCTCTCTCTCAGGCGCGCCGGCTCCGCAGCCCGGCTGCCGGCGCGAGCGGGTGCAAGAGCAGGGGCACCGAACCAAGTTTGGAGAGCCACACTCAACAGGCCAAAGAGCCACATGCGGCTCTGGAGCCGCAGTTTTGAGACCCCTGGCCTAGTTCTCACAAATAGTTCATGGTAAATCTTTGTCTGGATTGATTGAGTTGCATGTTCTTCCATATAAAAAGCTTCCTGCACACAGACAAGTAGAAGGATTCTGGTGTGTTCGAAATACCAGTTTGATAATTATATAAGGTGGCTGATGCTTAAAGGAAGAGTTAATGATAGAATAAGTTGTGATATGTCAATGAAAATAATAGACTTAGTGGTATTTATCGTATAGAGTTAGAGCAAATTCAGCGGAGTCAGGTTTTATCAAAATAACACATGTGGTACATTAAAAAGTAATAATAGTTTTGGGGAAAGGGTTTTTCAAAACCAATACTTCTGATTAATATTGGAGCAATGAGTATTTGCAATATTCCAAATGTTGTTAAAAGACCCCACAAACTAAATATTGTCCTTGATTAGGGACTACTGTCTCCAAGTTCTTTTTCTACAGTGTTTTATGGCTGTTGTTTTTTCTGACACAATGAAGGTAGTGGTTGACCACAAATTTGAACTGGAGCTTCTTGTAGCCAACTAGGCAAGCTCTTATCACTTCTTTCTTCAAAAACAAAACAGTTTGGTAGAACTGTAATATGTAATAGCCCAATTCTTATATGTTCATTTAGTTGACTATTAATTGATATACCTCACAAAATGGAAGAGTTAAAAAAATTATGAGAGGTTCGTAATTGTGCATGTAGTATTCATTTCCTTCACACAAGAAATCTTATAAAATTTAGCTTTTCCATTAATGTATGTAAAAATATTAAAAGCTTTTGTATATTGCATTAAAAACTTATGTCGGCTGCCCTGCATTTTCCTATTTATTAAAACTTTTCAAGCAGTAAAAACATTTTACTTGTTAATGAGGGGAAGTGGGGAAATTAATGAAAGAGCTTGGATCCTCCAAGATGTCTCCTTTTAACCATGCACAACCGGCTCTCTTTTCCCCCCACTCTATGTAGTTTAATTTCTGTGTTAGGGTTCAGTAAGCAAATGCAAATAGATGTAATGATTTGCATCAGTAGATTACGTCTCAGTTTAATATCCTCGGATATTTTTGGTCAAGGACTTTTCTCTTTGTTAGGTTGGCACTGTTTTCCTACAATAAAAATGTATCATTGCAACATTTATGTTCAAAGACTCATAGATATATCACTTTCCAAAATCAGGATCTGCCATCACTATATCACCTGCAAGGAATAGAAACTTCTTTTATTTAGCAAGGTATTGGGTAATGTTGTTCTTCATTTTAATGTAACACCTTTCTCTTATCTCAATCTTGTGCCTGTCTTACCATGAATATAATTTCGGAACCTCTCTTAGAAAGACCTTGTGAAGTTGGTGCCAGGTTCTGTGTGATGGAATTACTGATTGTTACTCCATTAGGCCTTGGTTAATGGGAAATAATGTCCCACTTGCTCGCTGGGAGGACTCTGCTGGGATGTTTGAAATGGGGAGCCCTTTTCAGCTGGCATCTGTTTAAAGTGGGAGGGGTCTTTGATAAGAAGAAGAGGAGGAGTAGGAGTTGGTTTTTATATGCCGACTTTGTCTACTACTTAAGGAAGAATCTATCCGGCTTGCGATCACCTTCCCTTCCCCTCCCCACAACAGACACCCTGTGAGGTAGGTGGGGCTGAGAGAGTCTGACTTGCCCAAGGTCACCCAGCTGGCTTCATGTGGAGGAGTGGGGAAACAAATCCAGTTCACCAGATTAGCATCCGTTGCTCATGTGGAGGAGTGGGGGATCCAACCCGGTTCTCCAGATTAAAGTCCACCACTCCAAACAACCGCTCTTAACCACTACACCATGCTGGCTGGTATAAATGCGGGCAGGTATACATTCCTATTTGGAAAAGGATCCTTCCCAGCTGAAAGAATTGCAGTTGACGACAAAGCAGCAGGCCTGCAAACTGGAAAGGACTCTCATTTTCACCTGGGTACTGAAGACTTCCTAGGCAGCATCCCTGTTTAACATTTATATGGCAGACCGGGTTATTGTCTGTTTTCCCATTTGCTCCTCTGTAAAGAACAGCAACATACCACTTCAAGAGGAGGAAGGAAATGATTCCTATTTCTGCCATCTTTCTGTGAAAGTGCACTAGAAACATTAAAAGATGCCTGTGCACAACACTACAAATGATTCCATAGTCAACATTAATTTGGCTTTTTATAAATAATTGGAAT
Organism: Euleptes europaea; assembly: GCF_029931775.1. Taxonomy (NCBI): domain Eukaryota; kingdom Metazoa; phylum Chordata; class Lepidosauria; order Squamata; family Sphaerodactylidae; genus Euleptes; species Euleptes europaea. Next base: position 74,717,938 of record NC_079316.1, read on the forward strand.
GCATTCCAAATGCAGGTTAACATCTGGTTTTGTGCTTGGCAGGCTTATTCTTGATGCAGACTCTTTCTTCTAATTATGTAATTTTTTACAAATTTATTTTTAGCTCCATGGCTTAAAAACTTATTTCAAAACTATGTTCTGTAAATGCTACTTGTTGAGCTGCTCTTGGCAGCTGTAGATTCTGTTGTTGAGCCCTCTGAACACAATAATCCACATTCTTTCCTTATTGTGTTTTTCATCTGTAGCATCCTCTGTTTGGTTCTCTTCAGTCAATTGACAGAGTGAGGGTCTCGGAGAAGAGGCTTGTTTCAATGAGCCCGTTTAAGCTATGGGCTTTCTTCTCCCTGAAAATAACGTGTTGGGATTTCATTTCCCCATTATTCTATGCTTTTGCCAAGAGCCAGGAATTCCTAAATATTACTAGTATTGTTTTCTAGTGGAAGAATAGTTGAAGGTGGTTTCATTTACCCTAAGGGTGTATTGGCCTTGCAAATCATTCATCTCCAACACTACGTTGTCACTTGCTATTTACATTTAATGATCCTCATCTACTAGTTTTATATCCTGACTCCTTATTAAAGCACAATATGTGCTAAGATAGATTTTTAATTAGCAAAAATAGTATGAGCATCAATGACAACAGTACAAGAACTGATTGACAGGTCTGGCAGGTTTATTAGCAGCAAAATCAATTGGGGAAAATTCAGCTTGATGGCTGCCAAGTTGAGAGAGAGAGCTAATTAAAAATACTGCACAATTTATAGTTCATGACATGATGAAATGTTTGGAAATTAAGTTGATGATAAACCAGCAATGCTGCATTTATAGCAAGAATTCTGTACTGTTATCATAGAATCATAGAGTTGGAAGGGGCCATACAGGCCATCTAGTCCAACCCTCTGCTTAATCCAAGATCAGCATAGAGCATCCCTGACAAGCGTTCGTCTAGCTGCTGCTTGAAGACTGCCAGTGAGGGGGAGCTCACCACCTCCCTAGGTAGCTGATTCCACTGTCGAACAACTCTTACTATGAAAAATATTTTCCCTAATATGCAGCCAGTACCTTTCCACCCGCAATTTAAACCCATTACTGTGAGTCCTATCCTCTGCTGCCAACAGAAATTGCTCCCTGCTTTATATATCATATAGAACACAAATTATATACATGTGTACACACACTCTCTCAACAGCTATAGTTGGGGATGGTAAAGTAGGTGTTGTGCATGTGCACCATTTATAGCGTGCATACTGAAGCAGCTGTGTATAAAGTATCTGAAGCGGATTGGAAATCTGTTTCTCCATATATTCCCCAATTGATGACTGCGAGAAATTGAAATTTCTGCCAGCTTCACCTGGTGTCATTAGTGTTTAGAAATGCACATGAAAATGTTGTCTGATTGTGAAAGTGGGTTCTACCCATTAAAAATACTGCCAAAATCTGATGTATATCTTCTCTAGTTTCTGGGAATTAGATCACTCAATTTACTCAGAGGAGGTTTATATGCTGTCTTCTTTTGCCCTTTCCCCATTATTGCATCGTTTCAGCCAGTAGCCTATGAGCCAACTGACAAGGATTAAAAATTAAAATGCTGCAATATCACTAAAACAATGCTCAGAGTCCTTAGCTGCTCTAGAAGAAGAAGAAGAGTTGACTTTTATATGCCGGATTTCTCTACCACTTAAGGAAGAATCAAACCGGCTTACAATCACCTTCCTTCCCCTTCCCCACAACAGACACCCTCTGAGGTAGGTGCGGCTCAGAGAGTGTGACTAGCCCAAGGTCACCCAGCTGGCTTCATGGGGAGGAGTGGGGAAACAAATCCAGTTCACCAGATTAGCATCCACCACTCATTTGGAGGAGTGGGAAATCAAACCTGGTTCTCCAGATCAGAGCCACTGTTCCAAACCACCGCTCTTAACCACTACACCATGCTGGCTCTCTAGACATACAGGAACCTGTGGGAGCTACTGCCCCATCCCTCCACCTCTGCTTTCTTCTCTCTCTCTCGCTCTCTCATTCTCATTTGCAGAATATGTGGGGCTATTTTCTGTGCCACTGGCAAACCACCTCTGTTAATCTCTTGCCTTGAAAACCCCATGAAGGGGTCGCCATAAGTTGGCTGCGACTTGACGGCACTTTACACACACAGAAATTGTCTGTGCCAACTTTCTCCAGATATTTTGTAACCTTGTGGAGGGGCAGGGCGAATTTCTTAGTACCTCTACAAATTTTCTCATGTGCTTTATGTAGCTAACATGATCTTATAACTTTTCTGCAGAATGATTCATTCTCTTGGTGTGAACTGCTGCTGTTTCTTCCAGTACAGTTCATTATTCTAAAATTACCTGTCTGTCCTGTAATTTAACTCATCCAGGAGAAAGTATTACAAGTTCTGCTGTTAATGTTTCAAATACAGTTTATTTATATTACTTATATCACTTGGACTCAAGGCAAGTTACACAGCTTGAGTCAATGCAGTTGACGAGATGGGGCATTCAGTAAACAATGCAATAGGAATTAGGGTTGTAGAAACAATCAGAAGTCACACATGAAGCTGCCTTATACTGAATCAGACCCTTGGTCCATCAAATCGGCAGCGGCTCTCCAGGATCTCAGGTAGAGGTCTTTCACATCACCTACTTGCCTAGGAGATGCCGGGGATTGGACCTGGGACCTTCTGCATGCCAAGCAGATACTCTACCACTGAGCCACGGTCCCTCCCTGTCTAAAAACAGAACTGAAGCAACACGTGAGTATTAACCTGGCACATTAAATTATCAAAAATTACATAGTATGACCCTAGTTTCAGCAAGCTATACACTGTAGTATAGACACATCCCTAATAATTTATCCAGGTACCTTTGTGGAACATTTAGTATAGTGTGACTCTATTGCCTGCGTAGAAAAGCCCTCTTGAGTAATTCAGTTCTGCATAGTTTGCAGAAAGCCAGAAGAGTGGGAGCCTTCCTGACCTCCTCAGGCAGACCATCCCACAAGGTGGAGACCACAGCACAGAAGGCAGTTGGTGATTTTACCTATTTGCAGGTTGGCACCTGCAGAAACCACTGCTCCGATGGGCGAAGCTGTCATGGCAGAGCATAGGGGGAGAGGCAGTCTCACAATTATGAGTGTCCAAGGCCGTGGAGGGCTTTGTATGTGATAGTCAACACATTCAATTGAGCCCAGTAACATAGGTGACCAGTGAAGTGCCTGCAGGGTGGGAGTAATATGCATTCTCCATTTAGCTCCTGATAATAGCCAAGCTGCGACGTTCTCCACCAACTAGCGTTTCTGAATTGATTTTGATGGGAGACCAACGTACATTACATTACAGAAGTCTTGTCTCAATATTACTGTGGCATGGATCCAAGTGGTGGGAGTGGTCATGGAGGGGCAACCTTGTCAATAGCTTCAAGGAGCTTACTCCTTGCAGCCTCAGGAATGCACGGTGTGTTCCAGGCGAAGAGTTCTCCCAACTGCTGTTAATAAAACTCCCCAACACAGAGAAGCCATACAACAGTCCAAGACATTGTCATGTCCAACAGGTATTACTCTATGTCGATACGGTTCCTGTATTCCTGGTGAGTTACTGGAGTAGCTCTCTTTCTCCATTTGTTATTCATGTGAATTCAGTAATAGTGCTTATTAGTTTGGTAATTTCATGGAGTTTTTTTTTTTTAAGAAGCCCAAAAATTGTGTCTCCCTTACTTTCCAGAGTAAGATATAAGTCTGGGTAGAAAACGTCAAAGAACTAAGCTGTTTAAATATATTATCTTGGATAGAATGTATGTATACCTAAAATGCTAAGGTGATCTGCTGTTACAGGTAGCCTTTCTTGGCCTCAAAAATTTCCACATTGGCCTCTGACAAACTCACTTCAGCCTTCAGCTTGATTCAGCCTGGCGAACTATGCCTGCATTTTTGAGGAACAGATATCTGTGTGGTTGTATGGGCAAATTGTTTCACCGGCTTGGCATTCAAAACAGCTCTGGCTTTTTGCTTAAAAAAAGAGACTGTTTTTCAGAGGGAGACAGAAAACCTGAAATGATGCTGAAGAGACTGCTTTGGCTTCACCATGCTTGTCCATAATTGTCCCATATGCTGCTATTTAATTTTTTAAATTTTCTAAATAAAATCTTTAAAAGGTCGCATCGCTTCGACCATTTTTATTTTTTTATGTTAGGAGAATAATCTGATCAAAAGTTCCTCCCCCTTTTTGGACGGACTAAAGACTGGCTTGCTGTTGTTAACTGGAGGGCTAACAGTGCATAGTTACTGTAAGTCAACAGTTGTCAGATCTCCCCAAAAGAGACGTATGTGACAATGTTATAGCCTGTGTAGTAGTAGTAGTAGTAGTGGAAGAGGAAGAGTTGGTTTTTATATGCTGACATTCTCTACCATTTAAGGCAGAATCAAACTGGCTTACAATCACCTTCCCTTCCCCTCCCCACAACAGACACCCTGTGAGGTAGGTGAGGCTGAGAGAGAATGACTAGCCCAAGGCCATCCAGCTGGCTTCGTGTGTAGGAGTGAGGAAACAAATCTAGTTCACCAGATTAGCCTCCGCCGCTCATATGGAGGAGTGGGAATCAAACCCAGTTCTCCAGATCCAACTCCGCTCTTAACCACTACACCACGCTGGCTCTCTAGTCCCCTTGGATTCCACTGTCTGTACAGGGGTCCTCCTCCTTGTCCAGTTTTTAGCCAACTTGCTTTCTGAAAACAATGCCTGGGGGGGAAAAAGCGTACTTTTCATATGCATTTTAACATCTTTGCAGTAATGTTATTCAGGTTGATCCGTTTTATCCAATTGTCTATGGAGCCTGGTCTTAGATATGTTGCGAGTTTCAATTTCACTTGGTCATGGTTGGGGTCTTCTGTCAACTCTTGTGGGTTACATGTGTGTGCTCTGTGCGTAAGGAAATATTGCTAGTAACTCTTGAAGTTGTTTAGCTGCTCTTCATTTATTCAGATATCCTCTGGGTTTTAAGATTTATCTCTGTGTGGAATAGAAGTTATCTTCTGGATTATGACAGCATGTCTTTCAGAATCTTGTTTTCCTGTCTTTCTTGAAATGGACTTTACTTATGGGTGTATACGGCAATGGGGGAAAATGGCAGTGACAACTGAGAGAGGGCATATTCTGAAGTGAACAGAATTGTGAATTTGGAAGTCATGCAAAACAAAATACTTTCCTTTGGAAAGTAATACAGAAGGTAAAAAAACAAAACAGTATAAAGCTAAAGAATGCAGGAAGACACTTGTAGCTCTTCACAATTTCGGTATACTGCATTTCAGAATGGGGCAGACAGTTGTAAATATCCTAATAAGAATTTTTAGTTTGGAGGAATTTTTAAAAAGCCAAGTGATTTGGTCTGTGTTTTTAAGAAACCAAAATTTCTGGATTTTTAGAAAATATTGAAATTCTTGTAGTTTATAGGAACTAGTTTACAGGGGATTAGAGAATTTAAATCAGTGCAGCGTAGTGGTTTTAGAATCCTTCACTTCGCAAGACATTAAATTGAAGGCTCAAGGAATCTTCATGAAACTTAGGGCGAAAATGCATGGTCGCTTTATCTTCCTTTAATCCCTGTTTTAGCCAGGATCGAACGCACATTAGGCAAAACACATGTGTTCAATCCTGGCTGAATCCTGGCTGAAACAGGGATTAAAGGCGAATAAAGCGACCATGCGTTTTCGCCCTTACAATCTCTCAAAATACTCTAGTAACTTCTTGCTTTTAACAATTTAACATAAGCATGCTTATCTTTCCCCTTCTTGAAACCTTTGCCATACAGGTGTCCATTTTATTTCTGCATGTATACTGGACCATGGATCATCTGCAGTGACTTACTGTCCACTTTCATCTCTGATCTTTGGAATTCTTTCTGCATCCTGTTATTTCTACAACCTGCGTACCCCATGGTACCACACCATTTCCAGCTGCTCTGATATATCTCTCCAGGCCTTTCTTTGTGGTGAGCTCTGGCAAGTGAAAGGGGCTTTTTCAAGGCTTGAGGCTGGGAAGTTGCAAGGAGGTATAAGTACGTATAATCCCCTTGGGGGGCAGTATTTGGGTTTGTAGTAAGGTGCCCAGAAAGAAGCAACTCCCACACAACAGCAACAAAATAGGAGGAACCAGCCCTACTGGCATTACTGTGCTGGATAGCTGCTTGGGAAAAGAATGGACCAGGCACTGTAACATGCTCACAAAACCTGATTCAAGAAAAAACTGAAAAGATTTTTTCCCCGACACTATTTTCTGATAGGATCCAGTGAGGCATCAGTGAATATGCATATTGCTTCTCTGATCCTGTGATTATAGAACAATGTTGTGAAATTGCAAAACATCATCTAAAAGTTTAAACGTAGCAGATACTTAAATTATGTTTCATTGCATTTTCCTTATAGGGTTTTTTTTTTTAAATCACATGTGTATTGGGTGGGGGGTATTGCTGCCCATCACATATTATGCACATGCTCCTTCCAAAGTAGTCTTTGGAAGCCTAGTGTGTTAAGCACAAACATTGTATGTGCAACAACCACTCAACAAGCATGCAATCCACTGGAGAATTTGGGGGCGGGGGGTTGATTCAGAACTGTCCGGGAGTTGAGTGACATAAATTTATATTGTTAACCAGCAATTATGACCTTAAAATCTTTTACTAAAAGGGTACATTGCCTAGTCCTGTAGAAACTGAGATGTTTCTGCTATAGGTATTTATGGGATACTTCAGAATCAATAATCTTTTTCTGCAGTCACCCTTGAAGAAGAAATGGAGTTACCAGTGACCAAGGGTGGCTCAGTCTGTAGCATCTACTTGGAAGCCAGTAGCCTGACAGACTGCCGAGTTGTTATTGCGCGCTATATATATGGCATAAAGTATTCCAACAATTAATAAAGATATTGAAAAGTGTTTGTATGCAGTTAGGGATTAATTATTTCATTAGCACTTTCAAACTTTGAAAGTTTTTTTACAGCTCTAAACTTCAGCGAGGTCTGAATATTGACCTAATTTGTCTTTTGAAAGGACACAGAGTTTTACTAGAATGCTTATTCTATTGAAATGGACAAATGCAGGTACTATTTCTTGAGTATGCATGGAGGGCTGATGTGCTATAAGATTTACTGTGCATTACCTTAGCCATCATTCCCATAAGTATTAATTTTAACTCCACTAATAAGAAACTGAACAAAAGTGGAATTATGAGTTCAGTAGTATTCCATGAAAGGTCAGTTGTTAAAAAGGCAGAGTGTGACATTCTGTGAAAAAGGTGCCTTCATTAATCATCCTGATAGGGAGAGCGTAGGATATTCTTGACCAATACCAGTGAACCTTACAATATAATGTTTCAGGAAGTGCTGTTTAATTATTTGTGTGTGTGTGTGTGTGTGTGTGTGTCTATAAACCAAGTGTTAATTGGATGAATACAGAATATATATTTTCCCCTTTAACATTAAAGTAATTTACTTTGGCAATTTCAAATACACCAAGTTAAGAACAAAGCATTGTTATATATTTCATAACTGTCAACTCAATCATCCAAGTATTGTAGAAGTTGCAGATTATTTTAGGAATGCTGTTTTGTATGGGTTTATTGGTTGTTGTGTTATGAAATACAAAAATATGATCTTTCGGATTTTGTTTTATGAGTGGATTTGTTTGCTTTGCTGTGGAATCTTAAGCAAAAAGTGACTTACAAACTAACCCCACCCTCAAATTTATTTACCTAGCATGAGCTGTGACTGCATTGTTTTTGTTTCCTGTACCTTTGGAAAGTCTAAAGTTCAATCCAAACTGTATAAATTATTTAGTGTAATTCCAATGTCACATTAATAAGTTGAACATCTTTATTGTGACTGTTTCTGACAGTTTATGTTCACCGTGATGCCCATTAAAGTACAATATTGTACGAGTGTCCATTACGGTAATGCCTTTGCCTACATTACTGCTGTCAGATCTAATTCAGAACAACAAAGGGGACTAAGGGATCTCAACCATTAAGCGCTGCTTCTTGAAAGTTATCAGTTTCGCAGTGTAACAAGTAAACAGTGCAAATTGCTAAGTCTGCAATAGTTGTGATTATTTTTCCTTAATGTCATAATTTTGCATAATGGCTGTTGTGCTACATTGACTAGGTCCATGGGTTGCTTAACATAAGTGATTGCACTTGTTTATGATTATAAACTTCTTCCACTAGAAATACTGTATGAAATGCATGTAAATGATTAGTTTAAGATTTCTACTTCATTAGCCACATTATACACATTAGAGTCATTGTCTAAGAGTTAGTAATATTTGTAATGAGCTGTATAATATGCGCCTTTTAACAAAATTTGAAAGCAGATGGAATATTTTTGCAATAGTTTATCATGGAAAATGAAGCCTAGCAAAATATCTTAACAATGGTTTGAGTCTCGAAATGGTGATGTTGCGTTCTTCGATGGAGGGTGTTATGAAGAAATGGAAATCTTGCCGGTGGGGGGAAAAAACGTGATAAACTTTCTGTGCTTCCCAGTAGTTACTCAGTTTGTCTCTTCTAGTTCCATTGTTGTGTAGGAGTTTTTCTATTCTTCCTTAAAAGTGATAGTGGATAACCCAGAACTACATGGTTACCATGTAAAATTTTGTCACCTAATGGCTTTGAGTTCTAAAGGGTGATTTATTTAATATCCAGGAACTATGGGAAAGCCCAAGGAAGTTCCATTGTTGCCTGATGGGAGGTGAGTAAAGCTTTGTAGCTTTGGCTCCATTATTTTATCCTTGTACCATCCCTCTGAGGTAGTTAGCTAGAGAGTCCTAGTTCACCTGGTGAGCTTCGTTATGAGCTAGGCTAATTTCATATTAAAAACCAGGTAATTACAGAGTTAGTCAGGCTCACCGACGGTGGAACATTGTCCCCTTCTCACAGCCAGTTGGCAGTCTGGGGTAGCAGTAGCGCTGGACTGACCAGGTGACTGGAAGATTTTGAAAACTGCTTCTCTATGATTTTACAGTCACCATGCTTTACTGCATTTTGGAATGTGCATGAGTCATCACGAGTCCAGCTTCAATTAAAAAGCCCAACAATTTAAAGAAACAATGAAGTTTTTGATTACCCACAAATTGGCGTTATCTACTTTTCAGATGCTTTTGTGTTTTCTGATATACAGCCAATCGTATTCATGGAATTAGAGCAAGCAGAAGTTAAAAGTCAGCAAGATAAGCTAAATTATAACAGGAGAGATGACAAAAAGGAAGGAGCTAATAAATTTTAAGAAAATACGATCTAGTAATAGTTTATTATTGGTAATCTAAAGTTTAATCAAAATGTTGATTGGTGAGAAATGGCTTAGCTCTTGTCTAATCAAGAGGTGCTCTGGAAATGTTGGTTCTAATCCTGCTCCTGTTGAAGTCAATAGCAAAAGTTTATTTGTTTTGTATAGGACAGGATAGTAACCTTTCCAAAAGGTAAATCCTTATAGAATTTCCACTGTTTCAGAGGTTGAAACTGGTGTCCAGAAAACACCAGTTTTCTATGTCATCACCTTGGCCATGTTAAATAAACTGATGCTTGATCAAAAATGTTCTTATGCCTTGTGCAAAGAATGAAGAAGAGTTGGTTTTTATATGCCGATTTTCTCTACCACTTAAGGAAGAATCAAACCGGCCTACAATCACCTTACCTTCCCCTCCCCACAACAGACACCCTGTGAGGTAGGTGCTGAGAGAGCTCTAAAAGAGCTGTGACTAGCACAAGGTCACCCAGCTGGCTTCATGTGTTGGAATAGGGAAACTAACCCGGTTCACCGGATTAGCGTCCGCCACTCATGTGGAGGAGTGGGGAATCAAACCCGGTTCTCCAGATTAGAGTCTGTGCTTTCCAGTACAAGGGTATATGATCCAAGACTCCAAACTAAAGAGAAGATTACCAAAGATATATATTCTGAGTAGAGTACACACATGCTAAGAACAAAGTTAGATGTCCCAGGCAAGAATGCATAAAGGCATGGGACTGAAGTCACTGGCAAAAGTTTGCATCAACTCCACAGATTCCGAATTTGTTGTTCAATTGAATGTGTTGAATTTATAAGGGTGGATTCAACATTTTTTTGGGTTTTTTTTTTTTTTGCTTTTCGTTTTGTTAGTAAAATGTGAATCTTTATCTAACAAAGAAATTATTCCATTCTTCCTTAGAGAAACAATCTCACTTAGCATAAGGGAATCTTTGGATCTAATCCTGTGTAAATCAGAAAGTATAGCAGAAACCGAAAATCTAATTACTGCTTTTAAATTGAAACACAGATTTCTACCCTTTGGATTAAATTGTCAGCGTAGAATAGAGATAGGGATACTCCAAATCAGTCCTTGGGCAATGCATTATATATTCATGCTATGTCGAAAGATGGGGCATAGTAGAGCCCTGAAAATTGGATGTACCACAAAACTACTTCTCTTTTTCTCCTTCTGCTGAGCATTTCTGTAAATCCAACTCTGCCACCCTCCCAAAATAATTCAAACAGCACATGTAGCTTTAAGAAACAAATGCCCTCAGTTGCCATTGTCAGGCAACCACAACAATATTGCCAGCTTTCAATATTGCCAGCCTTGGTTTCTGTCATTAAAAAGCCCAGAGAGGAAGCAGGGCCCTTTCCACATCTGTTTTGGCCTTTGAGGAAGGAGTCATCAGTGCCAGGCCCAGCAGCAGCTACTGAGCACTTTGATACCACCTGACTTGCATAGCTCACCCTGAATGGTCTGCTTGCTACTGTTCAGCATCAGCCATCCCGCAAAAGCCAATGTGGTGTAGTGGTTAGAGTTTCATACTAGTATCTGGGAGGTCCTGGTCAGAATCGCCACTCTGCCATGGAAGATAATTGGGTAGCCTCGAGCCAATCACACATTTTCAGCCTAGCCTACCTCCCAGGGTTGTTGTGAGGATAAAATTGAGAGGAGAATGATGCAGTCTGCTTTGGGTCTCCATTGGGGAGAAAGGTGAGGTATAAATGGAGTAAATAAATAATGAGCTGAATATGAGGGGGCAGATAAAAGGCAGGTAGGTTGGTGGATAGGAAAGAGAAGGAAACTGGAAAGTTGACAAAGTTGAGGATATGGGCACTGCCAGCAGGAGATTAATAGTGTGGCAGGAGCACATAGGGGAAAGTAAGGTGCTCCATGCAAGTCCTTGCAGGTTCCCCACTGTGCAACTGGGCCCAGCCTGGCCAGCACCATGCAGCTTGCCTGGGCTGGCACTACAAAACTGGGGAAGACTCCTAGGCAGAGACTTCCAGGGGGGAGGGAAGGAGGGAAAGTTAAGATGGGGCAAATACAGGTAGGTTGGCTGGTAGGTGGGAAGGAGACAAGGAGGCAGGGAAAGGAGACAGGCTTCAGAGGCTTTTAGGGAAGAGAAAGCTGAAACAGTGGGGGAAAGGAATATGTGATTTCCCCCGAATGTCTTTGCAGGTCTCCTTCTTCTCGAGTTATAACAGCAAACTGAGCAAGTAGCTTGTGGAAAGCTTTTACTACCACCCAGTTTTAAATGTCCCAAGATTCCTATCAATGAGAGGTGATGTATTTGTGTCTTTCACCCTGTAGAAGATACCTCCCATTATGCAGTCTATTGTCCATTGCAAGCAACACCACAGGTATAAGGAGATTTCTTTATGACATTCTGGCTCAGCCTTTCAACTTTAATGATTTTGGTTGGATCTGCAGGCCTAAACCATTAGCAGAAGCTCAGACGGCCAGCACTTGGTGCTGTGTTCTGAAAATCAACTGACATAGGCTATTCTGTTTGTTTGTCTTACATTTTGAGTTGGGCAGCCCATTCCTGAAGGGGGTGTGTGGATGTGTGGCAGAGAGGCTTCCTGGCTGCCGTGGAGAAAATAAACCAATATAAAGGGGAAAATGCCCCCATAAAAAACAGCGAGGCCACGCCACCAAAAGTAGCGTAGCAACGCTGCAACTCGAGGGGGCAAAAGGGGTTAGGATACTGCCTAAATGTAGCTCCACCCCCTGGAACACCCTAACACACACCGGGGGGGGGTTCCCACTCCCAGGATTTCGCTCCTGATGTGGCTGCGCCAGTGGCAGAGCCCCACACATTACCAGCGCTGGTGTGATTGCCCCTTATTCTGTGATAAGTGCCCGTTATCCCAGGATAAATGGGCACTTAACATCGGTGTGGGGTTACACCAGCTCCTATGCCGATTCGCGCACCCCCACCCCCACCATTCAGGATTGTACTCTAAATGACAGAAGTTGGGGACCTGGGATGAATTCATTAACAGAGAAATTTCCCTCTGACGCATGTATTTCCCCTTATAGAATTCTAGAGGCTCTAGCATTGTGAGCGGTCAATTCCTATCCATCCCTCCAGCCTATCCCAACTGATGCTTGGTTGCTGTCACATTCCATGGCTCCTGAGCATGCTTAATTTTCATAAGCCATTTTTTAAGATTTACAAAATAAGATTTTTTTGTGCACACCTGGGTAGCCCCTGCCTCTTTTTCTCTTGGTGTAGACATTTCTGTTTTGCTATCCAGTTGAAAGGTACTCAATCATGAATTTAAAGAGAGTGATGAGATGCTTTTCTCCTTTGATCAGCTTTATGCTTTGTGATAACTTATTGTTACAAACAAATAAATGTATTCAAGTAAGGCAAGTTTGTACAAGTAAGGGCACCTGGGAATTAAAGGCAAACCAAGGAAATTGGATGGGTAAAATATGGATATATTATTTGAAAGGTGGGTCCTTGGAAATAGGTAAGGATGACTGGATTCCTGAAGTTCTGTCCTATTTAGTTTTGTAGAGATTTGATCCAACAATCTTTTTTCCAGAATTTAAGCATAGCTTTCATTGGTTTTTCAATGGAATTAAATTGTTTAAATCCATGTATTGTGTCTCAGTAGGACTATGGAGTAAACTGTCCAAGGTTGAATAGGACTTTTTGTTTATTACCCATTAACAACATTTGCTATATCTTCTATATCTGACTGTGATTCCTGGCTAGTAAATTTAACTGTTTTACTTACTCAGCTCTCATATGGCCAGTTCCCTTGTCAGTGCATTTGTTCTGCTAAACCTGAAATTTGAGATCAAGGGATGATTTTTAGATGCATATATATATACCTCTTACCCATTGTGTTGTGTGCTCAAACTTTGTCTCCCTAATCCGTATGCTTATGAGCTGGAGATTGTGTCTCTACAACTAGAGAAATCTGAAGTCTAAGGACAGATTCAGAGGTAAAAAAGAGGTTCTCTACTCTAAAGCCAGGCAAATGTGGATTGCTATTGAGCAAATAAAAAAAGAAAATACATTGGAGTCTAGATACAGTATGTTCGTAGTAATAAAAGCAGTAGTACAGATTTACTGGTGTAGAAGTTTTAACTGTAATACTGTGGAATGGTAGGTTATTTTGTGTTCAAGAGCTACATTTATCACAAAAATGATGATATACAAATCACTTCCATATCACAAAATGTTCTTGGTCAAAATTGGCTTGAGGCAAGTGATATCTTCGAGTAAACAGTATATGAAGACCATATCTTAAAATGATAGATCACCTAATTTTGTTCTGACAGAGGTTTTTGCCGCAACAAACATCTGTCACTGAAATACCAATTCAGAGATACGGAAGCCAAATTGTAGAGGTTTTCTGGTATTTGTCATTCCTTAAGTTAAGAATTCAACTGATAGTTCTATAGCTAAGGCCGTAAACAGTTCTCCATTAAAAACAATTCTTAAATGATCTATCTTTTGGTGCTAATTAACTAGTTTTTTTAAAAAATGAAACACAATGGTTCTGTTTCTTTCTAGACATGGTTTCAATACATAGAGTTTTATTAAGTCACCGTTCCTTTTTAGTAATGTGAATTGCACTACATTTGTATTGATTGTGGAATTATTTTGTGTTAATCAGATTTAGGAGTAATTTTATATGAGAAGTATGGCTTTTGGAGGTTGTTGTTGGTCAAGAACAAATCCTGTAATATCTGGTTTCTCACTTTTCGTTTGTGAATATCACTTATTCAGATATGTGAAATTCATTAGAAGTATGAGTGGGACTTACTGTTCTGAAGATGCTGTCTACTAAATATCTATGCGCTATTATAGCTGCAAGCACAACATAGCAAATTCAAAACTTTTGCCAAGGATAATTTTACAATAGTGTATCTATACATTAGAGGAAAAATAAACACAAAGACTTAAAAGAAAGTACCAACACCATAGCCACTGGGGTTGATACCTTTTATTGGACTGATTAATATTTTAAATGATAGAAGAACGAGTTGTTCTTGAGTGTTGTATCATTACACAGATCACTTGTTTAGACCTAGATGGTCAAAGGAATAACTTTAAAAAAAACATTATGTGGCAGGCTAGTTATATATGTAACCTGGGTGTTCTCCAAGAGCCTCAAAGTAGTTCATTAAATAATAAAGTGCTATTCTTAAACAAGTAAATATGTATTAGCCTAGTACATTTGAGTATGCCTGAAGTTATGTTAAATGAACAGAAGATTGGGTTGAACTGCAACAACATTAATTGGATTTGAAACCTTGGCTGAATGGATCTAGTTGTCTTCTCTTCAGAAGGCAAACAGCATTAATCAAAATGTATGAAAGGGGAATAAAGGAAAGGCAGAGCACTGAGTATCTTCCTATCTTAAGTACCATGATGAGTATCAGTGGGCCAACAAACTCTGGTACAGCAGTATATAAATAATCCAAAGCCATTTAGTCATTATAGAGTCCAATGGAGACCCAAAGCATCATTCTCCTTTCCACCATTTTATTTGCACGGCAACCCTATGAAGTAGGTTAGGCAGAGTGTGTGAGACCAGTATGTGACCAGTCTTGGGTCACCTGGTGAGTTTCCACAGCAGAGTAATGATTCAAACCTGGGTCTCCCAGATCCTAATCTGAAATTCTAATCACTACACCACACTGGCTTTCATGAAGTGGCTGCTGTTGAACAGCAAGCAGCCAGTCCTCGGTAAGTCGTGCAACCAGCCGTTGCTGCTGGCCCTGATGAGCCCTTACTTAAAGGCCAAAACTGCCTTGTCTCTGCTGCTGTGCCAAAAGTTGGGGCATTCCCAATCACATCAACTGTGATGATTCCTAACATCAAGTTCATCAATAGACCTTTGCTAAGTTGCTTTGAACAGGCTAGATCTGTAATTTCATCTGTAGCTGAACATATTCATGCATGCCGACTCTGAAAAAAGATGGGAGGATAGCTTGTTTGGTTAGCTACATGATTTATATTCTCTGTAAGAACCTTGAGAATAAAGGAAATTCCAGGCAAATAATCCAGTGCGGAAGCTAGTGAAAAAAAGATGGCTAAAAGTAAGGCACAGTGTGTTTCTGTGTGAATGGATCCTATTTTGGCCAGTTTGTGTGGAATAGAAACTACTTGCATTGAAAAAGAAAGGTGTGGGAGTAGAGAACTTAAGTAAAGAAGGATGAGAGCATATGGGGTAGATAGAACAATATTGTGAGTGATGAGTGTTGAGGTTTGGAAAAGGAATATGTGAACTGAATGCATGACAAAAAGCGAGTTAATAGGAAAGGAATGGATATTCTTGGTCTGTGGAAAGCTATTTGTAAGATGGGGGACATCAGAAAATTGGTGGGGTCAATGGCAAACTATGGAAAAAGATGCTGAAGAACATGTGGAATGTAAGATTGTGCAAGTAACGTTAAAAAGTAAATGCAAATTGCTTATTATTAGTTGATTATAAATGGTGGGCTTGAGTACTGAGGAAATGTAAGTGCCCTCCCGCAAATGTGCTAAAGGGAGAAGAGGTATTTGGATCCCCACAAAAACCAAGTAAGAGCTGTACATTTGTTATATAATGTTTTCTAGTACAGGCTGGTGGGCATTCTAGATCGTTTGGGATTGCCCCTTCATTGGAGGATGCCTTGTCAACATTCAAACAACGGCTCCTCTGTTGCTTCAGGGCCCCTGCTTATCACACTGGGTGTGCTTATATTGGGGAAGCAAGCTCTAACTTGAGCTCTCCAGAGCTCAGCCCTAGCTTGCAGGCTTCAAGGCTTCATCGTCTCTATTACCTTCCCCTGATGTTCTTCTTATGCAGAGAGGTTGGTCCTTCACAGGAAGAGAGATGGAGCCTCTAGCATCTGATGCTTACAATTAACCCATCCAGCTCACACTAGCTGCTGCAGATTTGAGGAGTGGAGTGTTGCCAAGAAGACTCCCGTCATGTTGTCCACCATGCTGGAGAAAATTCTCCGTTATGTGTTTGCGGGTACGAGAAGGGAGGAAGAGGAAAAGGCAGCCGTCTTGGCTATTTTACCCTTCTGTCGGGACACTCACCCTAAGGAGACAGTTCAGAGGATTAGGTTCCCTTCTTGCCATACCTGACTTTGATAGGACGTAAACCAACCTCATAACCTGCTCATGACTTGAATTCAATCCCAGAAGTTGTTTTCAGGTAGCCAGCTTAAAATGTACTCAGCCTTCTATCTTTCTGAAGTTGGTAAAATGAGTACCTAGCTTGCTGGGGGTAAAATGTAGACGACTGGGGAAGGGAAGGGAAAACCGCCCCAAAAACATAGTCTGCCTAGTAAACATTGTGATGTGAGGTCACCCCATGGGTCAGTAACGACCCAGTGCTTGCACAGGGGACTACCTTTACTTTAAACCAACCTTGATTCATGAAATGGATGCTGGATGGTTGTGCAGTGTCTAGTGTGCTGGCTAGACAGGTAAAGATGAAGTGTCTACTCTGCAGGTCCCAAAGAGGCATATAAGATATAGTCCTTTTTGTGGTAGATGCTTCAAACTGCAGTTGTAGCATCTACAGCATGACATCTGAATATTCCACATGTGTATACAGAAAGACTAAACAATTTCAGTGTAAAAGTTATCATGGAAAGGGGTGGGATAGCCTGCATCCAGGCCCTCCTCAGCAAAGTATTTGCCCATGCTACCTCAAGAAAAGGGTGTGGGGTAGGCCTTCCCCTGGAAAGACATCCATTATCAGAACCTGCCCTGAGCCATTGTTGAGAGTCAGTTTGATCTAATGGTTGAACTAGGAGTTGAAAGACCCAGATTCAAATCCCCTCTCTGCCATAGAATCATAGAATAGAATCATAGAGTTGGAAGGAGTCACCGGGGTCATCTAGTCCAACCCCCTGCACACTACAGGAAATTCACAACTACCTCCCCCCCACACGCACACCCAGTGACCCCTACTCCATGCCCAGAAGATGGCCAAGAAGCTCACTCAGTTGCCTTGGGCCAGTCATTTTCTTTTAAGCTGAACCTGCCTTGCAGGATTGTTGTGAGGATAAAATTGGGAAGGGAGGATCATGTCCTGAGCCCCCTATAAGAAGGGCAGGACCAGGAGTGGGAGTACATGCCTCGCAGCCTGAGATACCCTGTACTACCCAGGAGAAGAGAGCTGAGGCTTGATGCCAGTGGCTGAAGGAGTGAGGCTACCTTGACAAAATGCTGCCAACATTTGTGGCATCTTGATGCCTTTGTATGAACAAGGTGCCTTCCATGAAGATAGATCACGATGGGCAGCTGTGTTAGTTTCTATAGCAGTAGAAAGCCAGGGTGGTGTAGTGGTTAAGAGCGCTGGTTTGGAGCGGTGGACTCCGATCTGGAGAACCAGGTTTGATTCCCCACTCCTCAGCTCACTTCAGAGCTGAAGAAGTTCTGAAGAAGTGAGCTGGGTCTCACAAAAGCTCATACCCTGCCAGAAATTTTGTTAATCTTTAAGGTGCTAGTAGACACTTGCTCTTTTCTTTGAACAAGGTGTATGTCCAAACCTGGAAGCCCTTTATAGAGTGGTGTACAAAGAAAGCCAAGACTCCAGGGTATAAAAAAATGTTTAATGTCTTATCGCTCCTCCAGGAAGGGATGGCTCTTTTACTGTGAAACTGTTAGTGACAGTTCTTAGTGTCATATTAGCTTGCAAAAGGTAAAGAATCTCTAGAAGTTCATCCCCATCTCTGTAGGGTTATGAAAGGGGCAGTTCTCCTTAAACCAGCCTTTACAGGATTTCTCTTTGAACACACAGCTGAAGCTCCTTTGAAGTTCCTTTCCCCAGTAGCTATTACTACAGCTAGGCAGCTGCAAATACTATTGTCTAATCTAAACCCATGGAGTGTTTCCATGGATGGAAGGATTTCTGCACATGGAACATGACTTTTTCACCTCCCCCCCTCAAAAAAAAAAAGCCCAGGATACTCCCTGAAATGCTGTTCCTGTCAGATTTTGGGCTCACTGGGAGAGAGATTTAAAAAAACAAACAAACACACATCATAGGCAGAAATCCTTCGGTCTGTGAAAATGCTCTTTTGTTTTACTGTGGTTCTTAGAATGGCCCCCTCCTTTATAAGAAAAATTAACTCTGTGTTTCATAAATCTTAAAAGGTCAGTTTGAATGTATCGAGTATATTAAATAATCTGTATTAAATAATGTGTTATGGGGTGTAGAGGGGGAGAATCTTGCTTTGAATCTAGACTAGTGATGGGGGCACATCTTTTCGAAAAGTTTATATCAATTTCTCGGGCAAAAAAGGGTCGCGAGTAAAAAAAGTTTAAGAAGCCCTGAGCTAGTTGATAGTACGCCAAAATGCAAAATGAAGTTGTTCATTTTAACATTTTTTTAAAAAAATATTCTTTAAGCACATTTTGGGGACATCAGTTTGGATCGTTCTAGGGACATCTAGGGACATCATATTAGACTTTAATCACTAGGGATCAAATTCACAACTCTGGTGTACTGATGCAAACCATGGCAGTGCCAGCACTGATAGACAGTGCTCAGCAAACCCCAAATATTTCTGGGCTCTGAATACTTAGCAGTATCAGGAGCTCCTACACTGCGTGTCGGCCATCTGCTATGCTGATTTTGTAAGTGTTTTTTTTTGGGGAGGGGTAAGTTTGCTTTAAGCTGAAAAGCCATCAAAGCAGTGCTTATATGGTAATGTACCGTGGATCCTGCCTTAAGTTGGAAGTCAATAAAATCACATATTCCTTCACACTGCTGACATAAACAGCCATATTTAACTTGCCCCTGCAAGCTGCTTGTTTGTTTTTTTTCTAATACAGGTTGAGTATCCCTTATTCGGACTGCTTGGGACCAGAAGTGGTCCGTATTTCAGATCTTTCCGAATATTGGAATATTTTGGAATTCTTGCATGTACATAATGAGATATCTTGGGGATGAAACCCAAGTAAGGCAAACACACACACACCATGATGACATGAGACATCCAAGCGTGGGTTCAGCTGATTTCTTTCTTTCAATGCATTCATCTTACGTAAATGGCTGAGTGACATCACTGCTGATTTCAATCAGCTGGCGATTTTGAGGGCGCGTTGCGCTAAGCATCCTGTGCTATGTGTCTGGTCTGCCTTTTGGACAGATCCACCCTTGCTGCAGGCTCGACCGGTGCTTCCGCCAGCTTGGCTTATCACAGCCTGCATAACCATATGCTCAAGGTGCCCTGTTTTATTCCTCTTCCCTGACGTGTCTGAAGGCTACTACCAGGTTCAAAAGATGCCAATCAGGACCAAGGGCGTGCCTTCACAGCACTCCGAGCTGCAAGGCATGTGATGGCGTATTTCGGACATGTCCTCCACCACGCAAATGTCTAAGGGTGCTTGCCGATTAACCCTACCTAACCCTACCTGATAGGAAGAAAATAGATTCCTTTGAAATGTGGTGTTGGAGGAGAGAGTTACGGATTCCGTGGACTGCCAAAAAAAACAAATCAGTGGGTTATAGATCAAATCAAGCCTGAACTGACCCTAGAAGCTAAAATGACTAAACTGAGGCTATCGTATTTTAGTCATGTCATGAGACGACAAGAGTCACTGGAAAAGACAGTCATGCTAGGAAAAGTTGAGGGCAGCAGGAAAAGAGGAAGACCCAACAAGAGATGGATTGACTCAATAAAGGAAGCCACAGCCTTCCATTTGCAAGATCTGAGCAAGGCTGTCAAAGATAGGACCTTTTGGAGGACTTCCATTCATAGGGTCGCCATGAGTCGGAAGCGACTTGACGGCACTTAACACACAACCAGAACAACCTGCCCTATTTCTTCCAACTAGTTGTGGCCTAACCAGTTATTACAAGCAGGCCTATTTAATGGGAAAAACCCCAATCCATGGGAAACAGCAAAAGCAGGCAAAAAAAGAGGCTCTTGGCATAGCCAATTACCCAGAGCCACCCAAAATTCCTGTTCGGCCCTTTATTCAGCGAACAGCTAACCTTGTGCTGTCACTAGGGAGGGTGGGCAGGTCAGCCACAGCAAGGAATCGGAAGGTGAGAGGGAGCAGCAGGGCAATACAGCCAGCTTCCCTCGCCTGATTGGCTGCCCAGCTTTGCCCTTCGCCAATTGTGCTTTGTTCTTCTTTTGAAGCAAGTTGGGGCCAGGGCAAATCAACCCACAGTGCCATTTGCTGAGAATCTCGCTTTTCTTCATTTGATAACTTCTCTAAAAATATCTCGCTCATTCCCCAAATTTTATCTTCAGTGCTGAGAAGCTATCACATCTTTTTTTATGATGTTTAATTTGAACCAAAAGAGATTGACTATTCATTGATTCTTGACCTGCCAGTACCAAGGAAAATAATTTAGTTAATAAGAATTTTCATGAGGTCTGAATTTAAATGCATGAGAATTCTGTCTTTCCTATACAGTAATAGAACTAATTTAAAAATTCTATAAGAGCCTGAGGGTTTGTGGTGTCAAAACTACGGAAAGTAGATCCTGTTAAAGATGATAGCTCAGAAAATTGTGCTTTCTACTGTGTACATATCTGCTTTTCTTATAGATGTACAGTAAAATATACAACTTTCACTTATATGTGAAGCACAGAATTTGTATTGATTTGAAATAGTATTGGCAAGCTTCTAAACATGAGCAGTCTGACTTTAGGAAAATACAAATGTGTCACTGTGTGTCAGGGCCAAATCTAGAGGGGCGGGTGCCCCGGGCAGCAGGCAGAGAGGAGGCGGTAGCAGGAGGTAAGAGAGGGCTCAATTGCCCAAAAGAGATGGCTCGTTCTGCAGCACACCCGTTCCCCTGGTTAAGCTGCTGCTAGGAGGTGGGGGAGGCTCAATTGCCCAGCAGGGATAGCTCATTCTGCAGCGTGTGCCCACTCCCCCAATTAAGCTGCTGCTAGGAGGTGGGGAAGGCTGAATTGACCAGAAGAGGTGGCTCATTCAGCAGCATGTGCACCCCATGCCCCCAAATAGGCTGCTGCTTTGATGTGGGGGAGGCTCAGTCGCCCAGGAGGGATAGCTCGTTCTATAGCACATGCCCGGTTTCCTCAATTAGGCTGCTGCTGGGAGGTGGGGGAGGCTGAACTGTTCGGAAGAGATGGTTCATTCTGCAGCCGGTGTACTCCATTCCCCCAATTAGGCTTCTGCTAGGGAGGAGGGGAAGAGGGAGATCCCAGCCCTCAGAGGGGAGTCATGACCCTTGGTAAGGCAGAAGCTGCAGCTGTTAGTCAGGTGAGACTATGGTGAACGAAGAGGAGGGGGAGAGCTGAAGGTACCTGAAGAGATGTTCAAAGATGTCAAGTTCTGTGAAGTGGGAGACATAGACCACCAGATAACCTTCCTTGGCCTCACTAATCTCCCTCCTTCCCCCCAGCTGAGGCACCCTCTGCTCTTTTACCTACAGGAGCTTCCAATTCCTTGTCTTCCTGGCCCCTCCTTTAAGGACCGCACATTGACTGTGGCTATGGTAGACTTTGGGCATGCAAGATATCTGAGGGGGGGGGGGGCTTAGTGCATGTTCTAAACACTCACAGGGAGAGAAGAGTTTTGGGGATTGGTGACGATTAACAGTTTATAGAACCATAGAATCACAGAGTTGGAAGGGACCACCAGGGTCTAGTCCAACCCCCTGCACAATGCAGGAATTTCACAACTACCTCGCCCACACACACCCAGTGACCCTTACTGGTGATCCTATTCCACTCTAAATAAGTGTTAAGAGGGTGATGCAAGCTCTATGAATCACCCTCCTAACACTATTTAGAGTGGAATAGGATCACCAGTTTGACACTGCTTTACTAGGTTGATACCTGCACACATAGTATATGAGAGACATATACTAACCAGGTATGTGTTTATACATTGGTATATTTAATATAGATAGCAAAGTAATTATTCAAGTTAGATTAATAATGAACTGAGGATTCCAATCTGTATAATTCTGTTTTACAGTATTACAACTAGAACCTATCTAACCAGATATTTGAGTAATTGGGAATAGATTTTGTTAGTATTTTTCAAACATCTCTTTCAAGACTTGTATAATGGTCTCTTAAATAGATAGAAACTAACCCATTATTACTCTATCTTTTCATACAACCTATGCACATGCCTGGTTGGGTTTGAACTGTTAGTATATGTATTTATTAATTTATTTCTGTAAATGTATGCAGTCTTAACAAGGGTTTTAATTAACAACTGATGAAGGCCCTATAGGCCGGAACGCGTTTGGTATGTGGTTACAGTTATCAACCTCAGGAAATGCCATTGTACTATTTTAATGCTTTTAAATAATTTTAACCTTTAGCGCATCAAATAAATTATATTTTCAGTATTCACACACACACACACACACACACACACACAAATATATATATATATATATATATATATATATATATATATATATATATATATATATATATATATATATATATATATATTCTTTCCACCCAACCTTGGGTACTCAGCCCATGTGCATTATGTGCCATCAAGTCTCTTCTGACTTATAAATCAATGACCTCCAAAAAGTCCTCTCATTAACAGCCTTGCTCAGGACATTCAAATTGAGGGCCATGGTTTCTTTTATTGAGTCAATCTATCTCCTGGTGTATCTTCTTCTTTTCTTACTGTCTTCAACATTTCCTAGCATTATTGTCTTTTCCAGCGAGTCTTTTCCAGTGACTAAAGTACAGTAGCTTCATTTTAGTCATTTCAGCTTCTACAGCATAATTACCAGATAAAGCTTTTCTTGGGCTGTACTTTATCAGGCTACAAAGGAGGATGAGGTGTGTTTGGTATTTCCCGTGTCATAATTATGTGTGCTGTATTTTGTAAAAATGTCTAGGAAAAGGCTAGCCTTAAAAAAATTCTCCTTGGGTTGGGTTTTTATATGTGCAGAGGGGTTGAGGAAATATTCAAACATTATTGATAGATAAAGTAATGTAAAAGTATAATTATTCATTAACAGTTCATAGAGGTCAATGCAATTTATTATATCATTTAAATTAGTTGTTTATTATATACGTTGATTATAGACGTATACATAAAGAAAAAATACTTATATAATATATGGGGGGTCATTTTGTACTTTTGTCCCCCTTCAAAAAAAATGTAGATCCGGCCCTGCTGTGTATGAGACTGTGTAGGAAGGGTTCTGGTTCGGGGCTATGTTGTAAGTTTGTAACGCATTAAAGAATTCATAAAAAATGAACGATCCTAATATTAAAATTTAAAAAAATGTGTGAACACATTTTTTTCATACACCTCAACTGTCAACGCTTCTAATCAAATCATCTAGCCATCTTGCTTCTTAAATGATACAAGAAATATTTCCTGTAATAAATACCCCTAAGTCTAATGAGAGGCCCTAAGGCAACTTCAAATGTATGAATTCATTATAATTGAACAACATAATCTGCAGGGCAAAGAAACCTGCTACCCAGCCTCTTAACTTCATAGAGCCCTGGTGTTCTATGAAAAATGTTATACATTCTGTTTACAATGCATTGTTGCTGTTTGAAGTATTGTATGTTCCTGTAGTACATAAGATTGGGACACATAATGGAGGGAAAATCAAGGAGGCAATCTTTCATTTTGTTCTTGTATGAAAAATTCAAAAGAGTGAAAACTCACCCAGAGAAATTTTGCAAGGATATTATTTTCCAATGTTTCGATCAATTTGTCTGTCAACCATGCTGAGAGGTGGAAGGGGCCAGCAAAAGCAATTTAGCTTGTGAGGTCCAAAATAGAAATGTTTTAGGAAACCCTGTCACATGTCATTTCTATGTATTAAGCTGCTGTGTGTTTTTGTGTGGTAGCAGTGTTAGGAAGAAAACTTGATATCAATCACCTAAGTCAGCTGTAAATGTCTGATAAAAAGTTCTTGTGCATAGAAATAGGAAGTATTTGAGTCAATAACATTCATTTGAAATAGCATACTGACTTCTTGCGAGCTTCTTTACATTTTTGCATATATATATATTACTCTGCAGCTGTGGTTAATGGATTATACCCCAACGACACAGTTCTGAAACATATTACAAATGATCTCACAGTAGCTTTTAAAGTTGCAAAAAAAATTCTGTTTGGTAAATATTAAGTATATTGTATTCAGCAATAATGAGGAATATGGTGCTTGCAGTGGGGAAAGAGGAGGCTGATGGAAACTTAACTCTCAAGGATCCACACAGTTTGGTTACCAAAGAGGCAAGGAATGTACTAGGATGGATTTCTAGCAGCCTATCATGCTAAAAAATGGTTGGAGGGGAAATGTCTCAGGTAAATGAAGTCACAAAGCATTAATGCCTAGATCTCCAAGAGAATGAGAAAAGGCAGCAATCATCCCCTTTTTTAACTGTATGACCATTTTGGGCAATCCAGGTCCCTAAACCTTCTTAACAGGTAACTAGTCTGGGTGGGGCAGGTGTCCTTGTTTTCTAATCTTTGTGCATCGTGATGGTTTAAAAAAAAACAGACAAAAACTAAAAGGGCCTCCAAGCTGGGACCCACCACTGAGATTAATCTGATCTGTATCTGGAACACAAGGAGAAGAGTCTAACAGCCAAACCTGAGGTTAAAAAAAAAATCAGATGTAAAGCACTGCACAGAACAACGAAACTCAAAATCTGCAATCTAGCACAGCATAGAAACTGCTTAGAAATGAAACATGAATCCAGAAATGAATCAATAAGTTTGAACACGGTGCAACAGAAAACACTGGCCCCATTGCAAACAGCATGTTGCATCCTGTAATGTAAAATAAATATTCTAGGGTGGTTCAAATATAGTGCCATAACCTAGTGGAGGCTTCAGACTCTATACCATTACGGCCCAGCGAGCAAGTCATAGTGCTCAACAATGCCTAAGCTACTAACTCGTGGCAGTACCCAATTATATGTAGAAGAAGAGTTGGTTTTTAGAAACTGACTTTCTCTACCACTTCAGGGAGACTCAAACTGGCTTACAATCACCTTCCCTTCCCCTTCCCAAAACTGACACCCTGTGAGGTAGGTGAGGCTGAGACAGCTCGAAGAGAGCTGTGACTGACTGGCCCAAGGTTACCCAGCTGGCTTCGTGTGTAGGAGTGGGGAAACAAATCTAGTTCACCAGATTAGTCTCCACTGCTCATGTGGAGGAGTGGGGAATCAAACCCGGTTCTCCGGATCAGAGTCCACTGCTCCAAACCACCGCTCTTAACCACTACACCATGCTGGCTCTCCAGTTTCTTATTGGGAAGTGTTGAAAGGGAGACCCTGTGTACCAAACTGGTCATAATAAAGCACAAGTTTGTGAGAAGGCACACCAATTTACAGCTCCTTGGAGGATGGTCAGAACCTCAGTCATGGCAGAGCAGAGTACCCACGAGTTGCAACAGCATCCCCTCATTGATGCCATTGATCTCCTTGCCTGAAAATGGCATTCTGGTACAAGAAACCTAAAATCACTAAGAGTCCTTCTTCTGTAGTTTGTCTTGTAGGTCCTTCCATCGACGTTTCTACCAATGGACGGGAGTGGCAGAACAGATGGATTCCTATTTCATGTTGGTATCCAATGGAAGAATATTCTTCTGTAAATTAAGTCTAGAGGAATGTAGACAAGTAAAATATAATCCCAGACGGTGGGAAGTTAGCATAGTAAGAACTTTTTGAATAAAATAAAAACGATTAGCCTATGGGGTGAATCTGGAAGCAGTACTTAAGCAATGACGCTCTGATTTTGGTGTAAAGGGCTGTTCATTAGCAAGGAGAAACTATTTCTTGAATGGAAAGAGTTAAGTATTCAGTTCTCACAGTGTAGATAAAACATGTCGCAGAGATTAATTAATCTGAAAGCACCTCAAAGTAAAAGCATTAGAACACCTAGAGAGAAATGTTTGGATACTTATCATTCAAGGAGGATTGGGTTGTATTTTTTTGTAATGTTCCAACGTATGCTAACATGTCTCAAGTATGTTTGCGCATTCTCACCAAACAAGTTGGTCCAATTAAAAGTACCACCTGCCCTTGCTGCATATCTTCCTCTTGCATGGCAACAACAAAATATGGGCTCTTGTCACCCCCAAGGCATAGCAGCGATGGTGAAACTGAGTGATAATGTCACTTCCTAAAAAGCACAGATAACATAGGAGACTTAAATCTAACTAGAAAGAACAATCATTTAACTGAACCCCAAAGACAATTTTTTTTTACTATCACTGTTTCTCCCCAAGAAAGTAACTTATAATGAGGGTGTTAATGGAAAAAAAAAGGTGAATTTTACTGTCCCAAAACCTCTTCCATGGAATAAATGTTCAGTCTTGGTATGTGTGATTTTTTTGGTTTTGTTTTCAGAAAATATTGGTTTATTGAGAGATATGTTAGCCTCAATTGACATATTGACATTTCCAGGAAGGGTGGTTATTGTCTTGAGAAATACAATTGTACGCTGACAGATTCCTATCATTATTCAGAACTGTTGCTATGGGTTAGTGAGACAACTCTAATAAATAATGAAAGCGAATCATATTGGGGAGAGCTGCGGTGGAAAAACAGGGCAGTACACACTGCTGACATGAGCTAACGTTTGCTTAGCCATGACATCATGCAGTGTTAATGGTTGGGTGCTACAGTGAAGGAACTGACTTACGGTATTATAACTTCTGTTACAGGATGGTAATTAACTTGTGTCGCCACTGTAGCGGCATATCTGAATAATTAGCAGCAAAGAGGGTAGCCGGATTAACAATGAAGTCTTCACTTTGTGTCCTGTTGAGTCCCCGGAGGATTCGCACAAGCAGTCAGTTAGATGGTACTGGTCATGCAGGAAGTAAAGTTGCATGTAGAATCATTCTTTTTATTGTTTCGAGTAGTTTAAATTCTCTTTTCAGAGCTTCGAGAGCTTTATTATTTGACAGCTGTGGGCATGTTTCTCGCTGGACTACATCTGATTTGCAGTTTCATTGTTAGCAGTTGACAGCAAGGGTGGAAAGGCAGGAGTAAGCCTATTTCTGGGTGAATTACATAACAGAGGCAAGCTCATCCGTTTCACTGTGGCATGACCTGGTTTGGTTACATGTATGTCAACTTAGCAGAAAGCTCTAATTAACCTCCTCTTGAAAAAAATTAAATTGCTTCAGTGACTGTTGGTTCACAAAATGCTTATTGCAACTGTTTCAGAAAGCTAGTAAAATTCATTTGTGTTGTGATGTGAGCTTTAAATAATCTCTTCTGAATTTTTTAAAACTTTACCGTCCATTTCTTTGCGCGCTATGAGATCCTCAGACTTAAATAGAGGGGCATAAAGCCTGGGTAAAAGTCTGAGATTTGGGAGGGCAAAACTTTCCTTCTGCATATGAAAAGAAAGTTAGAACATTTATGCATATATCACTGAAATTGTCATGACTATTTAAAGAGTGATGTTTTTTTTTTCTTCTCTGCTCCTCTTTAAAATTTGTAGATCGATGCTGAAGTACCTTCTTTATTGACTCATAGGTGGTACTAGGACCTTCCCCTTATTTCTTGTGTCTAGTGCATAACATGAACATTCCTATCTGTAAGCTTCCACTTTCTGTCCTGGAATGTTTAGCCCCACAAAATGTAAGGGGCATAGTCTGTCCGTGTATGGTCCTCTGGCATCTTAATGTGACTGAATTGTATTCTTTGCAATTGTCAGGTCTTGTTAAAAGCTGTTTATTTGGTGTATTATGTGAAGTTATGTACTAGTGTTTTGAATATTGCTCTTCGGATTTCATACGTCAAAGGATAAAATTTCAAACAAAAATTGATAATTATTCATCCTTCCCTGCGTTCTTCTGTAGCACCTCAACATATAGTCAATCCTAACTGTATGCTTGTCTTTGGACTTATATGCAGTCTCACATTGGGAGAGAAGAAAAATTGTCAGAGAAGAAAAAATTCTAGTTTCTTAGTAGAGAGGGTGTCCCTGCCCTTTGGTGCAAGCACATCTCATTTTTTCTGCCAAAAACAGCATGCACCAAAGGGGAGAGTGGCCATCTTCCCTCAGTTCTTCTTTTGCCACTGAGCTGAGAGGATCATTCTGGATTCACTCTTGTCTCCACTTCTTGGTTCATTGTTCTCTTCATGTTTTTTCTTCGTGGTTTTCCCCCCCTGATACTTCTTCTGTGGTTTGTCTTCACAATCATGGCTCAGAAGTCCCTTTCTAAAAAAATACCTTCATTGTGGGACGAAAATGCCTCAGATGGACGAACACTCCCTCTGTGTCATCTGCCTTGGAGAGTCCCACAATGTTGGTTCAACATTATCAGTACCGTATATACTCGTGTATAAGCCGAGTTTTTCAGCCCAAAAAAAGGGCTGAAAAAGCCGGCCTCGGCTTATACACGGGTCAATACGGTAGAAGGAGGGAGGAGGGAGGGGGGAACTTACCGCCGCCGCCAAGCCACTGCCATTTCCCCCCGCCGGGAGGGGCCCTGGGCAGCCTCTCTGCAGCCGCAGGGAAGCTGCCCTGGCCCCCCCGGCCCCCGCCATTTTCCCCCGCCGGGAGGGGCCCTGGGCAGCCTCTCTGCAGCCGCAGGGAAGCTTCCCTGGCCCCCCGGCCCCCGCCGCCATTTTCCCCCGCCGGGAGGGGCCCTGGGCAGCCTCTCTGCAGTCGCAGGGAAGCTGCCCTGGCCCCCCCGGCCCCCGCCGCCATTTTCCCCTGCCGGGAGGGGCCCTGGGCAGCCTCTCTGCAGTCGCAGGAAGGCTGCCCCGGCCCTCCCCGGCCCCCGCCGCATTTTCCCCGCCGGGAGGGGCCATGGGAGGCCCCTGCCCGTCGCGCCGGTACCGCCCACGCGCCTGGGCGCCTTCCTCCGGCCGGCAGCGGCCTGGAGGGGCCTCCTGCCGGCCCAGGAAGGACGCGCCGCCGCCGCTTCACCGCCTCTCCAGGTAAGTAGTGGGTTCAGGGGCTTTTCCCCCTCCCCCCCTTGGATGGCACTGGGGTTGGGGTGGGTCGGGAGGTCCTGGGAGGCGGCGGGAGGGCGACCTGGGGCAGGGGCCCTGCGCTCTAAAATGGCGGCCGCCATTTTAGAGCTCAGCATTGCGGGTAAAGGAAATTTCTTATTGCCCCTCGGCTTATATGCGGGTCAATAAGAAATTCCCTTTTCTGGCCTCTAATTTGGGGGGTCGGCTTATACTCGGGTCGGCTTATACCCGAGTATATACGGTAGTTTACTCCCAAGGCTAGGCTGGACAGGCCTAAAAGCTGATTTTGGGGAATGTTCTCTGTCGAAATATTGTCGAAGGCTTTCACGGTCAGAGTTCATTGGTTCTTGTAGGTTATCTGGGCTGTGTAACCGTGGTCTTGGAATTTTCTTTCCTGACGTTTCGCCAGCAACTGTGGCAGGCATCTTCAGAGTAGTAACACTGAAGGACAGTGTCTCTCAGTGTCAAGTGTGTTTAAGAATGAATAAGGCTTGGCTCCTGTCCTAAAAACCTCCAGACTACCAAAGACTATAGTCAACAATAGCCATGGAGATTAGCTTTGGACTTCACACATTAACAGACCACTTCAGGATACAATGGTTCCATATTAACATACCACACCGTCATTAGCACATTATCTTGATACTTACAGGACAATGATTAGCACATTACTTTTGCAGGACAATGACTCAGCTCAAACCCAACCCCTTTCTGACTATATCTTCCTACACACTTGACACTGAGAGACACTGTCCTTCAGTGTTACTACTCTGAAGATGCCTGCCACGGTTGCTGGCGAAACGTCAGGAAAGAAAATTCCAAGACCACGGTTACACAGCCCGGATAACCTACAAGAACCAATGTTCTCTGTCGAGTTCGGAAAAGCTGGCAGTGAAGTGTGAACTCATTCCAGGGGGCGAGTCCATAGCTGCCATGCAGTCAGTTTTGATCCCAGATCCACATAGACATCGGTCTCGGTCACCGGTTCCAACTCTGTCACACTGGAGCATGTTGGAGCTGCTCCTGAAGAAGGTAAAGACAAAGTTCAAGCATTTGGTCAAAGGATTGGTTCCATCTTGTCCCAAGCATACTGAAAAAGCATCCACTGCTACCGGTCCGGAATCTCTTGATCTGATAATCTTGGAGGACCTGCCATCACTGGTTCCACTCACCCTGTCGCCACATCTTCAGGAGCCCGATGACTCTGGTTTTGAGGGTGAGCTCTTGCTGGACCCACTTCATGCCCTGCATAGGGACAGGGCTCGTTTGGTTCTTCAGCCATCGGTTTGGACTCAACAGAGCCAGCAGTCGGTTCCCTCACAACCATTCCAAGCCCAATCTTGGTGGGGTGCACCCTGGTCTCTCCCATTCTACCTGGCCCCACGGCCATTGTACTCACCTTAACCTCAGTAGTGGAGTGATTCTTTTGCATTGGCACCTCCAACCTCACAGATACTGCCTTCGACCTGTCACAATATCTCAACCTAACCTACTTCTCAAGGTTGTTCTTTAGAGGGTGGAGGTAGAGGAGGGGAGATGATGTAATAAGTTTCTTTGGGCCCCCATAAGGGGGAAAAGCAGGATATAAATGGGGGGGGGTTTCCTGCTGAGAAATTAACCACTTCAGGATAAATTCCATGTAGCAGAGATTTGGCCACTGGAGGGCAATAGATTAATTTACCCATAACATGAAATACTTTGTTTGCATAAAAGCAAACATTTAACCTTCAGTTATTTAAAAAGTTACCCAGCTTGCTCTGGGGGTAAAGGGAAGATGACTGGGGAAGGCACTGGCAAACCACCCCATAAAACAAAGTCTGCCTAGGAAACGTCGGGATGTGACGTCACCCCATGGGTCAGGAATGACCCGGTGCTTGCACAGGGGACCTTTACCTTTAAAAAAGTAGTGTTTGGGGGATCTATTGGCGAATTTAGACCAGGAGTTGCCAACCTTAACTTTAATGAGAACCACTTGTCAAGTGAAAAATATCCTGAGCTTCTTCTCTTCCCCTCACCTCAGCCTGTTACCCAGTTTTATTCTGTCCCAGAAACAGATCATGGGCTAGGCAGAGCACTTGCAATGAAGCTATCAGCTAAGCAGCCCAGAGAGAAATCCTATGAAACAGAAGTGCAGAGAAGTGCAGAATCATTTGCAGGACAATGATTCAGCTCAAACCCAACCCCCTTTCTGACTATATATTACTCTTCCTACACACTTGACACTGAGAGACACTGTCCTTCAGTGTTACTCCTCCGAAGATGCCTGCCACAGCTGCTGGCGAAACGTCAGGAAAGAAAATACCAAGACCACGGTCATACAGCCCGGATAACCTACAATAATCAAAGAAGTGCTTTTGTTGTTGATGGTGTTGTTTTAGAAGCCTATGGGTCTTCTAGTGGCTACATGAGCTACTCTGCAGCATCTGCCGAGCTACCGGTGTTCATGAACTACCTGTTAGAGACCCCTGATTTATACTTTGGCATTGTTTATCTGAATATGGTTTGGAGAGAGTGGACAGGGAGAAGTTTTTCTTCCTTTCCCATAATACTACAACGCGGGGTCATCTGCTGAAGCTGGAGGGTGAGAGATTCAAAACAGATAAAAGGAAGTATTTTTTCACACAACGCATAGTTAAATTGTGGAACTCCCTGCCCCAGGATGTGGTGATGGCTGCCAGTTTGGAGAGCTTTAAGAGGGGAGTGGACATATTCATGGAGGAAAGGGGTATTCATGGCTATTAGTTAGAATGGATACTAGTCATGCTGCATACCTATTCTCTCTAGTATCAGAGGAGCATGCCTATTATATTGGGTGCAGTGGAACACAGGCAGGATGGTGCTGCTGCAGTCATCTTGTTTGGGGGCTTCCTAGAGGCCCCTGGTTGGCCACTGTGGGAACAGACTGCTGGACTTGATGGGCCTTGGTCTGATCCAGCAGGGCCTTTCTTATGTTCTTATGTGCTTAACAGGAGTTACATCTCAAGAGATTGAGGTCTGTCTTCAGCTGTGCTCTCCAAATGTTTCTCTAGAAGATTGTGTAGACAGAAGGTTTTAGTCTGTGGAAGAAAAGCTCACTTGATTCTTTGTACTTCTAGAACTCTATTTTTTATTATTATTATTTGATTCTTTTTCTTTCTTTCTTTTAAATCACAGGCTTTGTACATTTGAAATTATGACGGGTCACAGAACAGCACAAATAATTTCATTCTTCATCTCTTTATGTTATCTTTTCTATAAGAGTATGCAAGTCAGATTGTATACACATGTCTCCTTTCCTTGTATTTATGTAAAACATATGTAATTTAAGAATAATATTCCCAAGATGAAATACATGTGTGTGTGTATAATATTTATTTATTAAAATGTGTATGTAGGGGGGTTGTTTTGTTTGATAAAATACATGTACCATCTTCTCTCTGCCAGCTCTGAAGAAGAGCAGTATCAGTTAACCCAGTCACATTTATTTTCTTCAAATTGACTACAGGTTCCAAAGTTATGGTGGAATGACCAATAAAGCCCTTTCTCACGTTACCACCTGTCTTGCCTCAAATGTTGTGAGCACCCAAAGCAGGGCCACTGAAGATTACTGAACTGGCTGGGGATGTTCATACGGGAGTAGGCGATCCTTAAACTAGACTGAAGTGATATCGTCCCTACAACCCATTCCATTCAACATTCTCACCACAGCGTTCTGGACCAACTGTACTTTCTAGACAGTCTTCACGGGCAGCTTGACATTGAACATACTGCAGTAATCTAATCTAGTTGTTACTAAGGCATATACTACAGTGGCAAGATCTTTCCTGCCAACTTGGAAGGTTTTAAGAGGGGAGTGTTCATGGAGGATAGGGCTACTGGTTAAAATGAATACTAGTCATAATGCATACCTATTCTCTCCAGGATCAGAGGAACATGCCTGTTATATTACGTGCTTTGGATCACAGGCAGGATAATGCTGCTGCAGTCGTCTTGTTTGTGAGCTTCCTAGAGGCACCTGGTTGGCTTCTGTGTGAACAGACTGCTGGACTTGATGGGCCTTGGTCTGATCCAGCATGGCCTTTCTTATGTTCTTAAGAGCTGTAGCGAGTTTACCAGCCAAAACTGCTAAAAGGCACCCCTGGCCACTGCTGCCTCCTGTTAATCCCACAGGATGCCTGGGTCCAGCAGCATCCCCAACCTACCTACCTGTTACTTTAGAGGGAGTACAAACCCATCCAAAGCAGGAGACATCCCAATTCCTGAGTCAAGCCTTTCCCCCACTAGTAGGATCTGTTTTTTTTTCCAGCATAGTTTCAGTTTTGAAATTCTTAAATACTTACTTAATCCCAATTGTTTTCCTTGAATTTTTTGTTTTAAACTTCAGAAGCTGTGTGACAATCTAATAATAGTTCGAGGAGTGGTGGGATGTAATAGATATCTCTATCCATAACTGTCTAGACTAAACACTATTTTTCTAATTCTGCCTGACTAAATAAGTGTATACTAAGTCAGTATTCGTACTAAGTCAATATTTGACCATACCCTAATGGCCCAGATTGACCATGTTGCATCAAGATGCAATTTTAAGACAACTGGGAGAAAAGACTTGAGGGGCAAGTGAGAAGCATTGTGACCAATGGCCCTATAGCAATCTATGTTACAAGAGAGAATATTGCTTCTGTTCTATAGTCCACAGCCCTTTCCTTCTCAAAAGAAACATGTGTGTGTTTTTCTGCCTTCCTGTACCAACATTCCAGTGCAAGGTGAATAGATTAAAATTAAACAAAACATCAGGTTTCCTTGAAGAAACAGCTTTTGGGATTAAAAAAAATGCTTTTCTGAAGCAGGTATCAGCACAAAGTAAAAAGAAACAAACTCAACTTTGATTAATAAAAAAAATCTTGCTTTCAGACATTTTCTCTCTTCTGACTGATTCCATGATTTCTTTACCTCCTGTTTTAGTCTATTCATTGTTATTTACAGTTCAAATTTTGCAAATAGAAGTCTGAAAAACAGGGGAGGAAAATTCCAGTAGCTGGAAGCCCATAATCTGGAGGGAAATTTGGCAAGGGAGAATATCCTAAGCAACACTACAATAAATCTGTCCAAACAAATTGGAATGGGGCTAGTCTTTTCCTCACATGGAATAAAACACTGCAGAGTTGATGGCAACGGGAAAGCTAACAATTTCTCATACAAAACTAGTGTGATCTGTTCTTGGAAATGGGGTTAGGGAGAATTTTCAACTTCTATTAGCAACAAGCAACAAGTCTATGTATAGGGGAAAGTATTCCACTCAAGCAATGATTATAGAAATAATAAACTGGAATGCTCAAAATCCTCCATCAACCAATAGAAATAATTCTTTATTGAAGAGTACTGTACTATCTAGAATTACTTTTCATTGAGAAGAGAAAAGCATGAAGATCTCTTTAAAAGGTAAAGGTCTCCTGTGCAAGCACTGAGTCATTCCTGACCCATGGATGACATCACATCCCGACGTTTACTAGGCAGACTTTCTTTACGGGGTGGTTTGCCAGTGCCTTCCCCAGTCATCTTCCCTTTACCCCCAGCAAGCTGGGTACTCATTTTACCAATCTCGGAAGGATGGAAGGCTGAGTCAACCTTGAGCCGACTACCTGAAACCGACTTCCGTCGGGATCGAACTCAGGTCGTGAGCAGAGCTTGGACTGCAGGACTGCAGCTTACCACTTTGAGCCACGGGGCTCACTTAGATCTCTTAGGGGTGACCATATTAAATTAGACTTTATTTAGTTATTTATACCCCACCTTTCTCCCCATTGGGACCTCTGAGTCTCCCAAATTATTGTTGCATAAATACCAACCATCATTCACACTAAAATTCTAGGTGTGTTTTTTTATTTGTTTTAACCCTGTGTGATAGCAAGGTGCTGCCTCAGTTTCCCCCCATCCATCAAACCCCTGCTAATATTTTGGGTTTTGACACGTTTGCGAGTGGTCATTAAGGCTAAATATGTAAATAACCATGCTGGTTAACATGCTGCAGTTACAAATGGGACATGGTGGGCCATCACAAGTATCTGAGATCATTTCTACTGTTTTCCCCTCTTCTCTTTCCTGGAGCAATTCACACCAACACCTTTCAACAAAAGAATAAATGTATTGTTTTTCCTTAGAAGAGCATATAAAGAGTGGTTGGGTGGTCAAGTAAAGGTGTGTACCAATTGAGCAATTATTTACAGCTAAGGAGATCCAAAGCTCTGCTTTAGAAGGGCCTACGTTATCGCACATTCATGGTTAGAAAATTGGAGATAGATGGATTGGAATCGCTCACTAAAACCAGGAATCTCAGACTCTTGAAACAGTGTTAGCTTGTCGCTCTCAGTATTTTCCCTCCAGTCCCCTCAGAAGTCACTAACAGTATATTTCTCTGAAGGAACCTAACCAAATCCTGCCTCTCTTTAGGCACTTGAGCCTTATCTACCTAGCTCTATCAGTCTGAGCCCTACCTAAGGATTTTTTTCTGTGTTTTTCTGTTTTTCCATTCACTCTTCTTCTCCTCCTCTTCCTCCAGCATGGTGTAGTGGTTAGGAGCAGTAGTTTGGAGTGGTGGACTGTGATCTGGAGAACCGGGTTTGATTCCCCACTCTTCCACATGAGCAGCGGAGGCTAATCTGGTGAGCTGGATGCGTTTTCCCACTCCTACACACGAAGGCAGCTGGGTGACCTTGGGCTAGTCTCAGCTCTGAAAGAGCTCTCTCAGCCCCACCTACCTCCCAGGGTGTCTGTTGTGGGGAGGGGAAGGGAAGGTGATTGTAAGCCAGTTTGAGTTTCCCTTAAGTGGTAGAGAAAGTCAGCATATAAAAACTAACTCTTCTCCTCCTCCTCCTCCTCCTCCTGTCTCTCTCTCTGACAGATCCACAGCCTCCTGTTGTTTAGAAATGCTAGAGATTTGCATATACAACATGGAATCAGAGGTTGTTTATGATGCATGGAGGGCGAAACTAGAAGCCGTATGTCACACCTGGGTATTACAGATTTAGGCTGTGGATGTGCTTCCAGTGCAAGCAAATCTGTGTGCATTTAGGTAATGCAGCTTCCTATAACTCTGGAAGCGACATGTGGATAGAAAAGACGTGGCTATGAATGAAGATCCTTTGCTCCTGTGTTCTGCCCTCCTTTCTGAGGCAGTGAGTAGGGAAACGGAAAACAGGCTTCCTAAATGTTGCCTCCTGAATTGAGCTCTGTATTGCAGAGTTCCATTTGGAAAGATTCGGTTTGACAAACTGCTGGTCTTCCTTTGTATTTACCAACTCAAGAAGGAAAAGTGGGAAATACAAATACTGGATTTGTCTGATGGTCAAATACAGTAGATCTAGTTGAACACATGAAGCTGCCTTATACTGAATCAGACCCTTGGTCCATCAAAGTCAGTACTGTCTACTCAGACCGGCAGCAGTTCTCCAGGATCTCAGGCAGGGTTCTTTCACATCACCTACCTGCCTAATCTCTTTAACTGGAGATGCCGGGGATTGAACCTGGGACCTTCTGCATGCCAAGCAGATGCTCTACCACTGAGCCACAGCTCCTCCTCTGATGCTTTAGTTCCTGATAAATATTTTTTACCCTCTCCCTGTTGTAGGGAGTAATAGAGGATCAGTCCAGTCAGCATTACTCTTTGTGAAAACAGGGTGGTGTTTACTGACTACTTTCTTTCTCTGGCAGGGGAAACGGTTCACAACTGAAACTGGTGCTTTGTAGCTTGAAAAATACTGCATATTGGCCAATATCTGTGGTGAACAGGACTACCTGTCCCAATGTCCATATCAGTTTGAGACTTTAAAAATAATCCTAAACTTAATTTTTAGGACTGGGAGTGCTGTCTGCTGTAGCATTACAGTAGAAGCATTAATGCGGTTTTAATAATTAAAAAAACACATACCTTGGCCAAACCAACCTATTCCCTTCAGGAATTCCCCATCATGTAGAGTTTCTTCTTTTCCCTCCCCACTGTCATATTTTAGTTGTAGTGCTGAAAAACATACATCCCTTGCTTAAAAAAAGAAGAAAATGGTTAACTCCCCTACAGCAAGGCTGCCCTATAATCCACTGGAAGGAGAGAACATATTGCGCTACTAATGCGGGATATGTGCTGGTACTACTTTAGTACTATGAATAAAATCCATTCTTTCCATCATCTCAACAGGGCCGTAAGCAATGTACTTGAGGGATGATTTCATAAGATGATGCTCACAGCATGGGACATATTACTTTTTGGTTTGTGATGGCAGTCAGTCTGCATTTGTGAAGCTGGTAATCTCCGTGTTGTGCATAGCTGCTAAATAAAATTATACAGGGAAGGTGGATACACTTTAAAAATAGATGCTCTATTTCTGTTTAGCTGAGGAGTGGGGATGAATTCTCGTCTGCCTAACGTTTAGGATACCTTTTTTTGGTTGCCTTGCATTTCTGCCCAGCAGAGTTCACTGGACTGCATAACTACAGGACATACCGTTGCATAAATAATACTGTCCCAAAGAGGCTAAAATACAAACCCGTACGCATTAAACGATTCTGTCACTCTCCCTCAGCATGAGAAGTGACAGTGTAACTGTAAAAAAGAGAGGCCACGGACCCCTTGCTTCAGTTTCACAGAGCTTTCCAAACACCAGTGCTATTATTCACAGGAAAAATTACTGTAAAAACACTTTGTAAACTTGTAATAAATCGAAGTCGGTGGCTTTTCTTCACAATGCCAAACTCAGACATGTGGAATTAACAAAGGACATCTAATAGGAAAGGATGCCTATTAGTCCTGCTCATGTTGGTCAAGTGTGACTGCCACCCTGGCTCGCAAGGGTGCAGATAGATGTAATATTTTGCTACAAATTTGGAGGTGGTAAAATGTGTCTGCAGTTGAATATGTTATATTTCCATACTACACATTATTTTCTGATCTACTGAGAGCATATAATCCCATGCACGTGAAAATGTGCTGCGCGGACATTTCTCTTGCTGAATCCGTGTATCCAGACTGTGTGTATGATTCCCTTAGCGAGACTTCCAGCATGCTCAGGCTGTGTGCATGGTCGCCTTAGCTAGACTGCCAGCATGCTCAGGCTGTGTGTATGGTCCCCTTAGCTAGACTGCCAGCATGCTCAGGCTGTGTGCATGGGTCCCTTAGCTAGACTGCCAACATGCTCAGGCTGTGTGCATGGTCCCCTTAGCTATACTGCCAGCATGCTCAGGCTGTGTACATGGTCCCCTTAGCTAGACTGCCAGCATGCTCAGGCTGTGTGCATGGGTCCCCTAGCTAAATGGTCAGCTTGCATGTAGTGCCACACACGTTCATGAGGCAAGTAAGCACAGATACATCTTCCCCTGACCATGCTCACCTTTTTGAAAGGCAGGAGCACGCCCACCCTTGTGTAAAGCTGGGCAGAGAAGTGAAAAAGGGCATCTTTCTAGGAACCAATAGAGTTACAACTGGGGTTGCCAGGTCCCTCTTCACCATTGGTGGGAGATTTTTGGGGTGGGGAGGGACTTCAATGCCACAGAGTCCAATTGCCAAAGCGGCCATTTTCTCCAGGTGAACTCCAGTTGTACCTGGCGGTTGGCAACCCTAGTTACAGCAGTGGTGATGATTCCTAACAATGAAGCTGTTCTTTGTTCTGCTCCTCTTCCCTGCCTTTGGAAAGGTAGCAAGTCTCATTCCTGCGATGCCAACTCAGCTGCCGGGCTGTAATCTACCTGGTGTGGAGATGTGTGTTGAAAGCTGCAGGGATGTATGTGGAGGCAATATGCCACTCCCCCTCTCTGAATTTCTAGCTTTCGTTTAAAAAATAAGCCTCTTTAGCCCTTTACAGAGAAAATGGAAAGGCAATTTTCCCCCTTCTAATTAGGGTTACCATCCTCAGTGGCACCTGTGAGTTCTTCCAGAATTACAGCTGATCTCCAGACTACAGGGATCAGTCTCTCTGGAGAAAATGGCAGCTTTGAAAGGGCGGAGGGGTGGGTACTCTATGGCATCCAGTCACTGCTGAGCTCCCACCCATTGCCAAACACTGCTCTCCTTGGATACCACCTCCAACACTCCAGGAATTTCCCAGGCTGGAGTCGTCAACCCTATTCCTGATTGTCTTGTGAGAGATGGAGAAAGGGATGCTGAAGACAACTCTGGTGCTGGCTCTTGTCCATTACTGATTCTTGTACAGTCTATATCTTTTTCTCTTTCATTTTTTCCTCTCCCTTTTGGGCACAACAAGATGTTACTGAGTCCCAGGGGATAACCTGGGGATGCCACACTTATTTTATGGCAGCCATTCTCTTGCTTTAAAAATGCTGCAGGAACCCGATCCTGCTAAGGACTGCGTGGAGGGGGAGCTCCGGTCTCTTGAAGAACAGTGACATAGGCGCGTCATGCAGGGTGTGCATGCACGTCGCGCGCCGCAGCCCCGGAAAGCTCTCACCTGTGGAGCTATGGGGCCTGGCAAGCCTATGTTTTGGGGAGGTCATTGTGAATCTCCTGCATTGTGCAGGAGGTTGGACTAGATGACCCTCAAGGTCCCTTCCAACTTTGTGATTCTAAGCCATGCATGTATACTTGGAAGCAAATCCCATGGAGTTCAGTGGGGTTTTTTTCTTCTTCTCCCAAGTAAAATGCCTATGATTGCAGCCCTAGAGTTTTTTACAGTAGGAATCTTCACAGCACATTCTTGTGTATGGCAGTTTCTCTGCTGCAGGGGCAGTGAGGAAGTCCCTGTTCTCCCCCCCCCACCTCTGAACGGTAGCCCTCCACTGAAATACCTATAGAATACAAATATAGGTGTGTGCGTTCACAAATGTGTATGTGTTGAATGAGTACAGTTTTTAAATAGGCATCTCCCGGTAACTTAGAGTTCTGTTCAGTATAAAGTGATTTTTGTGGTGTTGAGATGCATTTTATATCTATGCAAGTACATTTTGAGTAAAGGCTCCTAGGTTTTGGAGTGGGCTTCTAAAACTGGAGCAGGTTTGCCTAGACCTGCATTCAAAGATGCATACAGCAGGTTTCCTCTTGTTAAACGTGTGTGCAGAACTGCTTTAAATTTTTATTTTGCTCTATTAATAATACAGTGGATGTCATAATATTATCCTCTAATGGAACATGTAGTCTTGAAATTGCTCAGTGTTCATAGTTCTTGGTAATACCTTTCGAGATCCATGTTGGCACAAATGCTATACCCAGTTATAGTTTTTTTTTCCTTACCTGAGTCATAAAACTATGGTTGGCATTCAGTCTACTGAGTCAAAGAAGAACCTTGGTGAAGTAACCTTCTCATTTCAGCTTGGATTAAGGAAAGTTGCCTCTTGATTTTCAGACATGAAATAAGCTTATCCCTACATGGCAATTCTCAAGATTCATTAAGAAAATTGTCATCCTTTTTTCCTAATCCTACAAACTATAATCCTAAATTTTCATTGAAATATTAGGGTCAATGCAGGTAGAGTT